>NC_056728.1:406037588-406052588 GCF_019279795.1 Protopterus annectens
CATTATGGCATTACTTTCACCACCAGCTATTGGCAACAGTAATATACATCCTTTCCATTACACAACACACGCTATGTTGGCTTACATCTTGTCAGTCGGTGCTGCTCTGCACAGTTGATGGGTATGGCCCACTACCCACAGGGACAGACTCTAATGGCCATAGCGGTTGTTCAGCTGAACATCATTACAACAGCACCACAGTACTACAGTCAATTACATGCATATATACTTCACATACCTGTTGTGGGAATGAGGTCTGTTGTGGATGGTGTCCTTGTAGAAGATTTTTTTTCTCCTTGGCTATGGCCTTAGCCTGCTTTCTTTGTTTCCTTTTTTGGTTTGGTTCTGGTTCTGGTTTTGGTTCTGAATCTGTTTTCTGTTTTCTTTCTCTCTCTCTCTCTCTCTCTCTCTCTCTCTCTCCATCTCTCTCTCTCTCTCTCTCCCTCTCCCTCTATCTTTCTCACTCTCTCCAGTAAATGGATTGAGCTGCTTGGAATAGATTGCAGCATAGCTTTTGTAGGTGATGCACATAATCAGGTGATGGCCTCTGCACCAGTCAGTGTCCTCCACTTGCTACCTGCATGCAGCATGCTGTATAGTACTTCCAATTACCACTGTCATGGCAACCCACTACTATAAATCCCTACACCATGTGGGCATGGTCCCTTTACCTTTCCTGTATGGTGGACATCCTTCCTGTGTGTGGGCAGCAGTGTTACAGACAGCAGGTAGCAATACCTCTTATAATAGAACTTGCGCACTAAGGCCAGCTACATTTTGTATGAGGTTCCAGAACTACAGAGTGTGAGTAGTGTTGTTGTATGCATTGTATAGCACCAATGTTACAGGGTTTGTGTGTACATACTAGTTTAACATGGACTGCAGTCTGTCTGCATATATCTCAACTATGTGCCTATCCACTTGATGACCAAAGGTGTACCTGTTATGTTTTGCCTGTCCACACAGATCTTGTGTCAGATATATCACTGGCAGTGTGTGCGTTGAGTACTGACAGTATGTGGCTACATCCATTTGCATTTCTGACTTCATATTCCTGACTAAGGGTATGTTGCAGACTATCCTGTAACACCAGTGACTTGCTTAGTTTATGACAACACTATTTCACATATGGGCCTTTGTTCCAGCCTATGTCCTCCACCTATATACCAGGCTTTGTCCATATGACATGCTGTCAGGGGTTGTTATGTAGTGGCCTGTATGTCATGCTGCCATTCCTGCCATCATTCCACTGCTGTTGTGGCCCCCACACATATTGTGGGGTTGAGTCCATATATGTGTGGGCTTCCTCTGCACAATACATGTGTGCCCTTATGCAGTCCAGAGGTCAGTGTATGTAATAGTGGTATATGCCCCTGTATGTCAGTCTATGGGGGGATGCACCATAACTAACCTAGGCTGTTACAACATGTGAGGGGTATCAGGGATAAGCTGCCTTAACGTATCTGAATGTACATTACCATACAATTCACATTGGGTAAATGCTAGCCTACTGATTCCTGCCATACAGACTGTTCTGTTTGTCAGTGTGATTGTGATGGTTATGTCTTTTTATGTAACAGATACATCCCATTGTGTCAAATGAAGTCTTTACTTCATAGGGATTGTGTACAGGGTGTAGATAGAGGCTACTGGACTATACATCTGCATTACTTACTGTTGACTGATTGTTATCCTGTGGCCCAGTCTGTCTTTACTGTTGTACTACTTGAAGGCCTTGGCCTGGACAGCAACATATGTTATGCTTTTTGGAATACTGTATTAATTGATCTGTTTGAGAATTGCATTATTCTATTTATATGTATTTCAGAGTCTAAATAGCTATATGCCATGGCATATAAAACTGTAATAGTATACAAATAAATCTTTCTCATGTATGCAAACCTGTGTGTGGTGTTATATCCTTTGACCTCTCTGTGGGTATATGTTTCAGGCAACAATTGTTTTTTGTATGGGTGACTCATACAGTGTCCAGTTGGCAAGGTGCCAACTGTAGGCATACTGGCTGTTCCGTATGGTGTGCACCCACTAAATATGTATCGTCCTATACATATCTCCGTGTGTGTATGTGTAGTTACATATATATATATATATATATATATATATATATATATATATATATTATCTGTATATATGTGTGTATATGTATCTTAGGAATGTTTATTGCTTCCACATTGTACATTCCCTATGGTAGCCAGACTATACTGCATGATATGTTATTGATACCAGCCTGACATCATACAGGTGGGATGGATTACTGTTAACATCTTGTGCCCATGTTGTGTCGGGTCCTGGTTATGAGATTTGCAACAGTTGATATTGTATTGCAAGGCAGACCTGTTTGCCTGTGGGGAGGGGGGGGTAATATCAATATGTACAAGACGTATGTAGCTTGGGCACCCTAACCCCCATTAATGGTGCCTGTGGTCATATATGCATTTATGTTCTCTTTTTTATTTATAGATATATATATCTGTATATATATATATATATATATATATATATATATATATATATGTATACACACACACACACACACACACACACACACACACACACACACACACATATATATATATATATATATATATATATATATATATATATATATATATATATACTTACAAATATATTGCTATCTCTCTCTCTCTCTCTCTCTCTCTATATATATATATATATATATATATATATATACACATATATATGCAGACATATATATTTATAGATGTATGCATATGTGTGTGTGTGTGTGTGTGTGTGTGTGTGTGTGTGTGTATATATATATATATATATATATATATATATATATATATATCACAGTAAGATGTTGTCCTGTTCGATTCTGAGCTAGAGCATCTTCTGTGTGGAGACATGCGTGAACGGGCGTACCTTCGTTGAAGGTTGTGCGTCAGGGCCGGCAACTCGGCACGTAAAAATCTACTGCCAATCATTAGCAGACCAGAGTTCCGCTGTGGCGACCCCTAACCGGGAAAAGCCGAAAGACACAACAAAATACATATATATATATATATATATATATATATATATATATATATATATATATATATATATATATGGATCTACCTGATATGACCAACAAGTGAAAACACTGACAATGAGATCAACGACACCACAAAACCAAAAGTTCAAAAAACACGAACGTTCACATGCCCGACAAAGCACAATCCCGACAGTCAACAAAACAAAACAAATCCGCTGTTCCTGAAAAACACACACACAACACAAGCACACCAAAAACCTTAGAAACCTACACTAAACCTCACATACACAACTATTTATGCACTAACCTTAACTCAAGCCCTAACCCTAAGGTCCGTCACTATCGCACACTTACCTTACTCGCACCCTCACCCTAAAGTCCATCACTATCGCACACTTACCTTACCAGCACCCTAACCCTAAAGTCCATCACTATCGCACACTTACCTTACCCTCACCTTAACCCTAAATTCCATCACTATCGTACACTTACCTTACCTGCACCCTAACCCTAAAATTCGTCACTATCGCACACTTACACAGGCGCACTCATTTCTCATGTGGGTGTTTTCAGCATTGGGATTTCAAACTGTCGGGTATTTCTGTTGTCGGTCTTCTGATGTCGGTGATCTCATTGTTGGTGTTTTCGCTTGTCGGTCTTATCAGGTAGACCCATATATATATAAATCCAGTATTATTGAATGCCTGTGCTGGATGATATGTTTGTAAAAAACATCAAGATTATGTATATCTTACATGGCTTAGTGGTAAATCACTTTGGCTATGATGTGCAGGGTCATGGGCTTGAGCCGTGCAGAGGCTGTTAATTTTTTTGCTGGGCAGAACAAAGGCCATTGGATACAGAGTGATTAAGGCTCTTTTAAGCAGTTGCAAGTGGGTTTGCGTGTGTTTTAGTAAAGGAAAGCAGTGCTAACTTCTGGTTACAGTTTCTTATACTCAGTGAGTTTCTAAATTGCTTAACCTGTGTAGGCATTGCTTACCTCTGCGCAAACAGGCTTAACCCCACTTACTGCTGCTTAAAAGTGCTTACTTCTGCTTAACCCCATGCTAATTTCTTTAAAAGAAATGAAAAAGGGTTGATAAGAAAGTGGTAATAAAGGGGCACAAAGAGGGACAGTAGCTACGGATGTGCAGGAAGGGTGTAGGGAAGGTCCATAGCTGTCCATTTCTTCTACAGCAACAGCTGTGCATAATCACTGAATTTGGATATAGATTTGGACACTCTTACCCCTGAGAGAAGGGTGAGGACAACAATAATATGTTGTTAAGCCAATTAGACCAGATTACATGTGTCGAGTGGACACGTGTGTGAAATGGACAGCTATGTATGGCGTGAGATTTTTTTTTTTGGGAACAAATTGCCCTTTTTTTCAGGTGAGAATGGGATATTGGGGAGGGATAGTAGGTATATTTGGGGATGTAGGTTGGGTAGGTTAACAGATAAGACAAACAAGACGCATACAGGGGTGGTATATGACACATGTGGGGTAAACACCTTGATGGGGAGGGGTGTTGGGAAATCAGAAGCCCATGACCCCCTAGTGGAAACAGTGTGACTGAGGTCTCCAACCATGGGCAGTCATCACTGCACCTTCACAGTCCCGAAGGTGGCTGTGCTGGGTTCTGAGTAGGAGAGCCAGACTGACCTTCTAGTCATGATACACAGCCCTCAAGCTGGTGTAGCAGATCTCCGACCTCCCTGCGGAGCTTGCTATGCACCATGACCCGGACCTGGCAACAGGTGACAGGTTCAGGTCCATGCCTGCTCCTGGGGGGGTGAGTCCTATCCCCTGAGGCAGTTCCACTCAAAGGTGGTGCAGGACCAGTGGATGAGGAGGTCCCAGGATGGGTCCCAGAGATGCTTGTGCCCGGTGCCATGGCCAGCTGAGGTGGGATAGGTGGGGCCGCCAGGACCTGCATTCCCATATGTGCTATGGTGTTTAAGTTTTATCAGCATATGTAGTTAGTAATAGTCAACCCATTTCAGGATTAGGTATAACAGCATGAATAGATATTCCCATTAACCCAAACACCAGATATGGCACAGTTGCATAGCAAACAGAAGACATGCATATATGGGACCACAGTGGTAATTACAACAGCATGCAGTTACATTGATGGCAGCATGCCACCAATGTGGGAGTATTTGAACATAGCACATGCATAGGAACAGATTTAAATAATTATTGAACAATGGAACATATGTCCCAACATTAGAGTTAAGTCAGCACATAACAATTGAGTTGTATATTTAGTTTATTATTGCAGAAATAGTGGGGGGAGCGAAAAATGTCAATTAACAACTAGTATATTCCTGTAGTTCACATTACTTTCCTAGTCAGTGCTGTTATCTGTACCTTACACGCATTAGTACACTACCATATTGCCTTAGTCTGGACAGTGTTATGGCTGTCGACAACTATATACATGAACTGGTTTTACCTGCAGTATACACCTCTTACCTAGTATACCCATGGAGGTATTGTTTGTTAACACCAACTAACTGTTTCTACACATACTCCCAGATTCTAGATTGATGTTATGCATATACCCGTCCATCTCTTTTTGCACACACTCTAGACATGTCTTCACCACATACAGGTGAACCGGGACATATTCCCACTATTGCCCTCTTAAACCTTTAGTGACTTGTGCAATGACAAGTTTGTTTTATTTGACATTTTCCAGATATGTACAGGTCTGACAGTCAGTTATATGACATGACATGCTGCCTACGTGTCAGAAATTGGTACACTGATATGGCAGGGGGCAGGGTAACAGCTAGCAGATATGGGTGAAATAACTGGACATTCTAGACATTTCTGTACATTTGTGGGGTATGATTCTGCATACAGCTTACTACCACTCCCAGGATTCTAATCATGGTTGTGTCTGCTAAAATTAAGACAATGTCTATCACAGTTGAATGTGCTATATAGGTATTGCTGTGTATCTCTTGTCTGATTTCTGTCTATAATTCTCCTGTGGTTTTTACATTCTGACCTTGTAATTACAACACTCTTATACAGGATTTCCTAGACAGTTGTATTTTGTAGTACAGTGTGGGTGACAGTGATGAGTAATACCTTATTATTCTGAGCAACTGCAACACTAACAATGCCATACAATACCAGAGTAAACAGTAACAGTACATGATATCAATCTTTTATTTATAGGCACAGTGGTCGTATCTGACACACCTGTGGGAGCAATGTTTGTTTGCACTACTTGCATGTTGCCACACAAATTACCAGTTTCCACATTAATATTATGCACATATGTCTCACTCTGTTACTGTACACAATCTGGTCACAGCTTGACAACATGGGGGTGGAGATGGGACATACTTGGCTACTTACTCTCATAACATTTTGGGGGGTTGCTAGAGTGACAGGTTTGTTTCTATAGATGTCTGACAATCAGTTGTACATCTTGTTTGCTGCCTAAACATCTGGGATCATCCCACTGGTGTGTCAGGGGAACAGAGTGACAGGCAGCAGCTATGGGCCAATTTACTGGATATTCTTGACATTTCTGTACACTTGTGGGGTATGATTCTGCATACAGCCTACTACCACTCCCAGGATTCGAACCATGGCTGTGTGTGCAAAAGCTACAACAGTTCACATCACAGTTGAGTGTGCTCTTTGGAGTTTGTTATTTGTCTTTTTAGTGTTTTCTAAGTCTTTCTCAGTTGTACTGTTTCCCCTCTTGGGATTACAACAGTCATATACAGACATCCCTACACAATTTACTTATGTAGCACAGTGTGGGTAACAGTGCTTACTACAATAGTACGATTAAGTGATTGCATCTCTACATTACCATATGATACCAGAGTGAACACATGCAGTCCAGCAGTTAGACCTTAATTGTCAGGCTATTATGCTTTTATTTACATACAACCTATATGAGACTCTTCCTGCCCTATTCTCTGGTGTATGCAGTACATGCCTTAAACAATACAGGTTTCATACAGGCAATTCACTTACTAATACTTTTAGATTTATTTCCTATGACAGTACATGCAAGAGTATTACTAACCTGCCTCGCATCGCAACCGCTGCAATCTACATCCATGGGCCTCCTGGTTCATAGCCCGCTCACTTGCCGCTCTGAAAGACATAAGAAAAATATTTAGCTATACTTATCCATATATACATGAGTTGGCAATTATTAAACAGGTAGTGGACTGATACCACACGTCTGGGACTTCCTCTGTCCTCCTAGCCTCTTGGATCCACTGATCCAGGAGATCCCCCTTTCGCCGATTCAGGTCAGCATAGCAATGCCTGACCTGCTCACCAGTTCAGGGTATGCCAGTGGCACTGGTGAGGTCATGGGCAAGACAGTCCCAGGCTTTCACTTTGTATTGGGAACCCTGGTACTGGCCCTGCAGCAGTCTCATGTCATGGTCTTTCACAAGGAGTCCTGACATGACTCTGGACTCATGGATCCCCCAGCGCTGTGCCCGAAAGTGCACACCCTCTCCCATTCCAGACATAGTGCCTACAAGGCGAAGCTACAACCAGTTATGAGAGGTATTCCCACCTGCTGGGTTTAAATAGGGCCGGTTTCCTGCACTTTGCCATGATTGGACTGTTTTGAAAAGGCTAAGCTATGGGCAAACCTGCTTACCTAAGGTTGGCATTGCTTAAAGGGGTATACCAATGGGCAGATTGCGTTAGCTGGCCTACACATTGCTTACACCTACTAAACTGATCTTTACAATGCTTATTGTTGCTTAATATTTAAGTTGCATTATATTTGCATTGTGGCACTGATTTATTATTCATTACATGTTATATATGTGTTTGGTATACACAAGTCATATGTACATACAGTGTATGGGGTCTTTGTGTTTATTAGGGGATTTCAACACTTTAATAGGTTCATAGGTTCATAGGTTCATACTAGGCTATCTGCCCTAGGGCATTTATAAGCCTAGCCAGAGTGTGTTTGGCTTTCGCCACCCATTTTTAATTTATTTTGCTATGCCCTTTTTCGAGGTTAGTATACTGTGTCTCTGTCTAACAGTGACACAGAAGTGATACCCGGGGTAAACCTATGATCTCCCATCCACTCATCAAGATTCCTCTTGAAGAGAGTCAATGAGGGACTCTGCCTAACCTGGACTGGGATTTTATTCCAGAGTGAAGGGAGCCTCTGGGTTATGAATCTGTCCCTCCAGCATGTCCTATTTATTTCAGTGCTGAGGTTCAAGTCTCGAGCACGTAGCTCGATGGGATTTGGATTTTCTGAGGTGCAGCATGTCCATTAATTCCGGGTTGGACATGGCTTTATACGTCAGGCACAGATCGCCTCTGAGCAGGCGGTATGCCACTGAATAGAGCTGGAGTTTCTTTAACCGGGCAGCATATGGCATCTGTTTGAGCCCTTTGATCCTCTTGGTGAGGTACTTTTGGGGTTTTTCCAGTTGCTGCAGGTGTCTGGTAAGGTACATCCCAAAAGGGGCATTGTACTCAATTATAGGCCTGATGAGGGATGAGTAAAGAGACACGATGACCTCCCCTGATCTAGATGTGAATCCCTTCATGATTAGGTGGGCTATATAAAATGTTTTTCTAACCACTTTGGCCACGTGGTTGTCAAATGAGAGATTGCTATCAACTTGGGTCCCCAGGTCCCTAATTACTTCTTCTGTACTTAATGGATTACCACCTATGTGGTAATTTGTGGGCACTTTGTTTTTGCCAAAGGAGATGACTATACACTTCTTGGTGTTTAACTTGAGGCCATGGCTCTGGCACCAGTTGTCTGTTTCTATGAGGCCCTTTTGGAGGATGCTTGTGTCGGCTGGAGAGTCGATTATGGTGCCCAGTTTGCAGTCATCTGTGAACTTGGTCAGCCACAGTCCTTCCATGTTGGCCTGTACCTCCGAGAAATATATACCGAACAAGAGAGGTCCCAGGACTGAGCCTTGTGGGACGCCACTTGTAACTGGTTTGGAGTCTGACATGGCTCCAGCAATTCTAACCATGTGGGTTCTGTCCTTGAGCCAGTTTGCAACCCATCTAGTGACATAGGGGTTTATATTTAAGCTGGTGAGCTTATCTATAATGCCTAAGTGGGGTATTGTATCAAGGCTTTGAGGTCTAGGTAGGCTGTGTGGACCACCTTCCCCTCGTCAATGGCCTTGGTGACTGTTTCAAAGAAATCAACCAGGTTTAAGAGGCAGGATCTGCCCTTAACAAAGCCGAACTGGGTAGGAGCCAATGTCTGTAGGTCCCCAATATCTTTATTTATGAGGTCCATGATGATCCTTTCCATAGCTTTGCAGACCAAGCTAGTCAGGCTTATGGGGCGATAGTTTCCAGGATCCGTTGAGGCACTACCTTTGTGGAGAGGGACCACTGTTGCTGTACACCACTCTTTGGGTACATATCCTGTAGTAAGGCTGAGATTGAACAGTCGATTTATGTTTGGGTTTAGCTCTTCTTGGAGTTTATGTATTACATTGACACCTCACATCTGGGCTTAATGCAGTACTTCATTTCAGATATTTATGTCCTGTAGGTGCTTATACAATATAAAACTGCATATATATTCCTTTCACATGTTCAGCTTGGATTTCCTATGGTGAGGATCTGTTTGGTGATACATCAATCTTATGTACTGCTGTGATGGCTTAGTGGTTAACTACTGTGACTATACTGTACAGGGTCCTCGGTTCAAGTCCTGCAAAGGCTGCTTTTTTTTGTTTCTGGCCAGAACAGCGGCTGATGCATACAGAGTGCTTAAGGCACTTTTAAGCAATTGTAAGCAGGTTTGCGTGGGTTTGCATGAGGGTAAGCAATGCTAACCTCCAGTTAAATATGCTTACAGAGAGTTAGTTTCAATATTGCTTAACCTATGTGTGCATTGCTTACTCCTATGCAAATGGGCTTTAACTCACTTACTACTGCTTAACTATGCTTACTCCTGCTTACTGCTGCGTAACTATGCTTACTCTTGCTTACTAGTGCTTACACCCACTTACCACCACACTAATTTAGACAGTGATGTCTAATGATTCTTGGGCAGGTAGTGGATTTGGCACCTGTATGGATTTATCATTCATTACACATTTTACCTTCCATTTGTATCCCTGATTCCTGTGTACATACACTGTATAGGGCACTTGTGATTATCTGTGGACTTTGCAACTTTATGATAATGACACCTCACATCTGCATTTAATGCAGTACTCCACTTCACAAATATATGTTATGCTATAGGTTATGCAACAAAGTAAATTGATCATACAGTGATTTGATATGGAAAATGGATTGTACTGGAGTGGGATTTGAACCAGGAATGACTGCTCTGCTCACTAAAATATTGCTGTACTGCTTTATTTGCATATATCTTGCTTTTATCCTCTTGTGCCATTTAGGCTGCAGTAACAGTAACTAAGTGATGGGCACACCTGTGCACCTATGGTTAAATTTGATCTGTTTCATAAAAAAATGAATATTTAAATGTTGTAACTATTGTTCTTGTACACTTGGGGGGATGTTGCTGGGGGTATGTAAACACCTATGAGTGGTCTTGCTCATTCTTACTCCTACACTACTGTTCTTGATTGCAGGGACATGTATATTCTGAGAGCTCTGCTCTCAGACATGCCCCCTGCACTCGTACATGCTCCATGTCCATTTAGGAGCTCAGGCAGTGAGCCTTCATTACTATGCATGGCACGCTGCTGTCCTGTTCCTAAATGGCCACGTCTGTGCAGGCCTAAGCTAGTCCTGCATGGAAGGATAGTGAATCCGGGGGATTGTCTTATGTAAAATATAGAGTCTTTGATTTACTTTTCAGATTACAACTGGCACACATGGCTTGGTGTGCACTGTTGATTATGTTTGGACATTGGTGTATTGCATTTATATGCAATCAATGTTTCAAAATTGGCAGCATATTTGAGATGCTGTTCTTAAGTACAGTCACTATAGGGATAGCTGGACTGCATGTGATGGTTTGTGAAGAATATTGTGGTCACATGTAGTTATTTAGAAATTTCTAAGGCTTCTTTCCATGATTTTGAATGATGCCATTTTAAATTTCATATGTAAACTAAATAAAAAATGTTTACAGCAAAAGTCAAATGGTATCCTTGCAATGAAGAGTAATATTTCCTACCCCACTTACAGGGTACTTGACCCGTCCTTACCCCCTTTACTAACTCAGTCAACTTGATTGCTGCAGCTTCAGAAAAGATGAATTCCCTTGCAGTAATGACATCAAATATGTTGCATGTTTGCACTCACTGAGGATCACATAAATGAATGTCACAGCTGTACAACATTGTTTCCTGGTGTATGTCATATTTAGTGCATGTGCTGCGCTCAGTACTGGGTGGTGATAATTACAATGCAAGTAGTTTACTAAATTTGATCTTATTTAAATATAAAGTACATGGGCATTGGCTGAGATAAATTTCAAGATTGTCTACAACTCCCTGTTGCCTATTGCAATTACAATTTATTATTCTTTTGCTTTAGTTGAAGATCCATACAGGTAACATCCGAAGTGCCTGAAGAACGAACAATCTTTTAGTTTCTATCTCAATTTGTTCCTCGTGATTTTCTTACAAATTTCTGCTTGGAAAGATGCATAATTTCCTTATGCATAGCTGATTTTTAGTATGACTCTCTTCTTCTCAACCCTGTGTCTAACTCCAGCTTGGGTGTCACAGATGTGAGTGGGCATGAGATTTTACCTGATTTCAGCTTCTTATGTTTGTATGATCCTATGGTATTTTAGGCACAAGTAGATGACCAATTTTATATTTGTTTGGTATTTCATCAACTTCTATCTGTACTATTGTTGAATCTTATTTCTTGAGGGTACTTCGGCAAAAAATAATTGTGTCAGAGTATGGTACTGACATTGACATTGATATCTTAATTATATTCTTTTTGCACTTTATTTCCTTTTACATATTTAAACTCTTTTTAAACATTATTTTAAAACTTTCAACATATGCATGAATTACTACATAGTATATTCAGTTATATGCACTTATGATAAACTGTCTATCTATTCTACTTCCAACTGATTACTTATTTCATATTTTTCATAAAACATCGTGCTCACAGTTACTTTTCAAAATATAAGATTTTCCAGAAAACATTCCCAAGGATTCAGGAAGCTCCATGCAAGAATAGTGTTATTCTTGCACGGAGTGTTCCATGGCTGTGTAGGACAGCAGCGTGCCCTGCATATTCATGAGGGTGTGCTGCTGTCTACACTACATGGCCACAAAATAACAGTGAGTGCAGGCAGCGTGTCAGAGCAATGCTCACACAGTACATATCCCCCTGCACTCTAGAATTACCATACAGCAATTCTACAGCAGCTAACAGTTACGCAGACACTGTTATCACAAGATAACAGTGTCCGTGGATTAAACAATTAAGCACAGCCCCTACAACATAGCTCTAAACTGTCCAGAGTTTTGCAGAGTGTCCAGATTATTGCTGTGTTGGCCTTTCCATCATAAAATGTCCTCTAACACAAACTGAGTCATACTAGCAGCCTTCCAAGTTTATAAGAGTAATATTACACACTTAAATATTATTTTCTAGCCCCAACAAAGTTTAAGTGTAGCTGAGCGGGTTTGCATGTTGTGCACCTATGCTCAGACTATCTTACACATCTCAATGAGCTAAATAGAAATATACAGCCAAAACAGTGTAAAATGAAATAGCGTAGTGGTTAGAGGTATCACTTAGCATGCAAGCATTCACGGCTGGAGCCCCCATTCATTTTTATTTGTGAAAACAGCACTAAAAGTATATTTTGTTATCAATAGGTAGTAAATAATATATATTTGTTAACCAGGGTAGTTTAGCAGGTCCAAATGTGAGGTGTCAGTGTAGTACAGATGTGAAACCCCCATATAAACACAAGTGTCCCATACAGTATAGCCACAAAAGAATGTAATGTAATGAAAGCACATAGGGGGATGTTATGGAAGGTAAACATACATATCATAATATGTCATGTATGAGGAATCAGCCCCACAATCCTGATAGTCTGTAAAAGGAAAGTTTAACATTGCTAACTTATGCTTAGCTTAGCCAGTATAAGCATTGCTTAAATGTAAATTCTAAGCAAGAATTGGCATAGCTAAGTGGATTTGCACATTAGTAAGCAGTGCTTAGCATCTACAACTTTAAGCAATGCTTATCTTTGCTAAACGAGTTTGCCCGGTACTTAGCTTAGATCAGCATATTCAAAACCATCCAATTATGGCCAAGGGAGGGACATCAGCCCTATTTAAACCTCGAAGGTGGGAATACAGCTCATAACTGGTTGCAGCTCCCCAATGTAGGCCCTATGGCTGGGTTGGAGAGGGTGTGTGCTTTTGGGCGCAGTGCTGCGGCATACAAGTGTCCTGGGTCATGGTCAGACTCCATGTAAAAGACCATTATGTGAGACTGCTACAGGACCAGTACCAGGGCTCCCAATACAAAGCGGAGGCATGGGACCGTCTCACCCATGAACTCACCAGTGCCACTGGCATCCCTCGGACTGGTGAGCATGTCCGGAACCACTTTGCTGACTTGAAGAGGAAGAAGAGGGGAGGTCTTGGACCAGTGGGTCCAAGAAGCACAAGTGGGGAATGCTCCAGATGTGTGTAAGTATAATTATTATGTTTTCAAAGTCCAGCCTGTATATGTGATGAATAGGTATACATAAATGTTTCTCTATCTTCTGTACAGCTCCAGCTGTCCAGCTGAGAGGTCAGCGAACCTGGACGGTCATGCCAGCAGACTGCTAAGGCTGTGTCGCGAGGGTGGTGAGTAACAATCTAGTTTGTAGTATTTAGGGCAAATCAATAGAAATGAGTATAATGTCACCTTGCAGTATTTAAAAATGTGTATGGTTTGTACTGAATAAAGGAGACAACAGTACATTAATAGTTCCATACAGCTTATATATCAATAAAAGTTAAGTACCTGTCAATAAAAGTCAAAACCCTGGACTGGTTGTGTTTACATTGGTATTGTATGAATTGAAATGTGTACAGGTTATGCACAGAAATTATAGCTCTGAAAGCATTAAACAATCAAGGCTCATCTGACAAAGATTGTGGATTTGTAAAATAGCAGATTAATATGAAATGTACTCACCAAGATCTGATATCTGAATAGTAACATTGTGTTGACCAGTTTTTTCTGCACTTTGCTCTGTCAGAATATGGATACACAGAGAGTATTAGACAGAAAACAGTCAAACAAAAGACAGTTTCTCAATAGCTTATTCTGATGAAACACAAACTTGTTATATTTTATGCATAAACAGGCACAGTTCGAATCCTGGGAGTGGTAGTAAGCTGTATGCATAATTTCACCCAGGATTTTGTGAATATGTGTAGAAACAGTCAGGTAGTGTTAACAGAAATTTCCTCCGCAGGTCTGCCAGGTAAGAAAAGGTATAATGTAGCTAAAAGAAGGCTGTAGTTATACTGTGTTCATCACCTACTGCCCAACCCCAAGGCTGCAAATGACATCAAGATAAGTAAATACACCAAGTAGTCTCCCCCAAGAAATGTTCCTTAAGTGTCACACTGTCACAGCTAGTGGTCACTGAAGAAGGCTGTAATTATACACTGTGTGCAAACATACCACTGCCTAACCTAAGGCCATAGGTTGTTGTAAAGTGAGGTAATACCTGTCGAGTAATGATTAGAGCAATGGTCATTAAAGTTGCAAGCACTTCAAGCATATACAGTTGTTAATTGACATTTCTTTCTCTCCCCCACCTTATCTGCACCAATAATCTAAACACATAAATCAATGGGTATGTTTTCATCAAACCTACTGTTGGGACATGTGTTTTACTGTTCTACAAATATTGACATGTTTTTCTGTTAATGATCCCTGTTCAAATACTATTATTGGTGGCCTGTTGCTATCAATGTAACCTGCATGCCGTTATAATGCCCACTGT
>NC_056728.1:406057588-406060088 GCF_019279795.1 Protopterus annectens
CCTTACTGCAATGAATCTTGACCAAGGCTGACAAAGTGGTGGATGGAAGCTATGAAAATGGGGATGTATCTGATGCACTGGCATAGATAAGTTAACACAGTTGCTGCAGTAACACCCTCCTGTGTGCTATAACATATATTTAGTGAAATAGCACTGAGTAATTGAAATGGGAAATCAGCTATGGGTTATTACACATGTATTTCCAAATATAACAAGCACTACAGGGATGTAAGAGCACTGAAAAACAGGCATCAGTGTGAAAGTTCATACCCATAACCAATATCACCACAATCACAGTCACATACCGGTAAGTCAAGTGAACAGTAGAGAATATGGACTGCATGAACAAATACATTATTGTATGCCATTCACACACTAGCCCTACTTATACTGGCCCAATTCTCAGTGTAGTCTGAATCCTGACTATTGTACAGGACATGTATCAGTTTGTCCCTACAAACACATACAGCCAATAGACCAGAAGAAACTGGAGCAGCATGCACAGTCAGATGAAAAAGGAGCAACAACACTTACATCTCCCCACGGCCCAAATAACATGTACACATGACATGTGTACACAGTCCTGACAGTCTGTTAACAATGGCCAGACATACAAAGACCTCTCAAATGTACAGTTCACCTCAGAATGTACAGGCTCAGGACTCATATCTATGGCCTCTTCCCTGACATGTCTGTGGGTCTACTACATCACTTGGATGGTAGCAGGAACGAAGGCAAGAAATAATGATCCTAAATACATCTGAGCCTCATTGACATCTGGACAAAGCCTGACATCATTTGGGGACAGAGGCACACACACAGGGATAGATTGGACATATTGCTGTCATAAATTGAGACAGTTGCAGATGTTACTGGGTTTGTTGTAACATATCCTTTATGAGGAATATCATGCCAGTAATACCAATAGATGTGAGTATTTACTGACTGCATTCCCCAGAGTCCCCAACTGATTTTCCAAGGACACCAACTGTCTGGAGAACAGACAAAACATGACAGGCAAACATGTGGCCAGTCTTTGTACAGCCTGCCAGTGGAGAGGTATGTCAGAGACATATCACTGTCAGATGTGAGGTCACTCACTAAATGCATGTCCACACAAACCCTGACAATCTATCAACCCACCATGTGTATAACAGCACTGACGACATATAATCTGTTCCTTATTCTGGGGATATGTCCCCCATGTTGCTGGACTGTCCCCAAATGTCCTGTCCTATGAAGTATTCTTACCTACTGTCTGTGAATGTGTAGCCCACCACCTCTGTAATGTCTCTCACACAGGCAAGGAAAAGGGCCAAGGCCCACATGAAGGAATGTCCTATATGTTGGAACTAGCAGCAGTGTCCAGGCCCACAGCACAATACTATGTGGACACCTACATAGTTGTATGGTCTTAGCAATACCTGACATCTGCACATCTGCACAGAAGACAGACAGAAAGTAGACAGGCAGCAGGTTATGCATTAGGATGAATGTTTTGAAGGATAGAAGTCTGAAACTGACATGTATGCCATTACTACATGACAGCAGTCCCGATGACATGGGCAAAAACATAGTAGTCTACAGTTAATATAATAATATCATGTTAATATCCAATAAGAGCTACATAACAACATACAGATCAAACATCAAGAACAAGATAGTGTAGTACTTAGAGTCCCAGCTTTGCTTGCAGGGGTGCATGGTTCAAGTACTACAACAGGCAATATAATTTTACATGGAAAAGCAGTGTTAAAATACTAATTTAATAAAACAATATGTGTTTATTTATGTCAACCAGTGCACTGTAGCTGGTGTAACATGCAATTGTGAGTGCATATAACATGTGATACTACCCCATGTATAAAAAAAAAACAACAAAAACAGAAAAAAGAAATATGATACTACCCATGTATATCCAAGTGTCCCATACAGTAAATTCACATCCATTGCTATTGTAATGACAGCACATAGAAGCATGTTATGTACAGGAAATTAAATACACTTATTAAATTATGTCATTACTCTGCTATTTTATCAGACTGAGATGTGAGCAATGGTTACCAGGGCTGAGCTATGATTAGCAGGTTTAAGCATTGCTTAAATCTGAATGCTAAGCAGATTTGCGCACTTGGAAGTGTTGCTAAGCGAAGCCTAAATGGTTTAAGTGTCTATTCATTTTACTGTACATTAGCACTGCTTACTGTTGCTCAAACCCACACAAACCTGCTTAAAGCCACTCAAAACTGCCTTAATCACTATGTATCCAACAGCCCTTCTTCTGTCTAGCAACAAAATAAACAGCTCTTGAGCCCAGGACCTTGTACACTACAGCAACAGCAACGTTCCACTAAGCCATCTGATCTGTAAGTCTTTGGGATGTTTTGTCAAACATACCATGCATTACAACCAGTTTACAATGGGGAAGAGACACTGTGCAATCAGGAAGGATTGGTGTCTACAAATATATATATATATATATATATATATATATAGAAAG
>NC_056728.1:406365088-406452588 GCF_019279795.1 Protopterus annectens
AAGAACAAAATAAACAAAAAACAGGATAATTAATGTTATATATTGTACCTCCGAGTTTGCTGAGGGTCCTTCCGCATTGTCTAGAATAAGAACAAACCATTGGAACTATCTACCTTCAGATGTGAAAATAATAATAGCTTGCACACTTTCAAGAAAAGTATGAAAGACTTCTTATTTCAAGAGTCTAAAGGCACTTGAGTCTGCGATACTTGCTAAAAATTTTCACAAAGCTACTCATCCTGAAGCATATTTTTAGGATATTATTTCACTGAAGTAATTTATGTTTATTCTTTCTTTATTTTGACTGTTATTCCATGCAGAACAGTAACATCTCTATTTATTTACTGCTGTAGTCATAACCCATACAGTAATTCCTGTACTGTACTATGTATTTGCTCTCTTACTTAATTCCACAGCAATTCCAATACTGTAGGCTTGAACTATAAACTGCACTTAAAGCTTTCTGTCATTTTTGTGAAAAGTTTCCTGTAATTGTAACTTTTATGTAATTTGTACCAAAATGTTTCTTATTGCTTTCCATTTTTCTATTTTTTGTACCTGAGTCATGACTGAAAAGGGTGAGTAGACCAGCTCACCTATGCAGTAAACAAATTATAAATAAAGATCCATGCTTTGAATAGTATTCTGTTAAGGGCTTTGGCTTGAAGGTTTCACTCGTAGCTTAGCTAGTATTAAGCAAGTCAGTATGCATTTCAGGAACCTTTTTTTTTTCATTTTGGTTTGTGTTGTTCTTGCATCCAAGTAATTTTGCACAAGACATATTTTTGGTTAATTGTGCTTGCAACCTTGTTTGCAACCTGCAGTACACAATGGCAGTTGAATACAAAAAATAACAAACATTCCATTTTCTCAAGGCATAAATTCTTTCTTTTATGGCTATCTGCTTTTCTTTTAATGCTAAACAGATTGTGCTGCCTGACCTCCAAGATGAATTATAATGTTACTATCTCTTTTTTCATCTCAGCAGTAAACAGTGAAGGTCATTTACTAGAAAAATGATCATGAGATAAAAGTGCATAGAGTAGGTCTGTAAGCATTTCTAAACCATGCTGTCATATGCTTTTAATCTATTAGTGAGCTCTGACTAAATAATAAGGCTTAAAATATGCATCAGTGAATTTCTAAGAATTATTGGGATTAAGATTATTTAAAATGGCAGGCAAATAATTACAAACAAGTTTGGAGAACACAGAACATTATTCATTTTTTCTAAATATCATTACATTATGGCTAATTGTTTAGCAGTATGGCAAAATGCTAAAGATATGGGTTCCTATTAGATGTTTTCAACAGCTTAGGTTGTCGAATGCCCAATTATCAACACCTAAGCATCAAAACTTTAAAATCACGAATGGCCACATATGCAGATTCTTTCCTTTCCATCTGTATGTGGACAGCACACTTACTGATGGAGCAGTGGAAGTATTTTCACTATGTCAGCATGATTGTGCACAGCCAAGCTGGCTGACAGCAGATGATGTGGCTGACCTACACCCACGAGGATGCTGTTCCCCTCCCAGCAGACGTTCCATCACAGACACTGCTCATTCCATGACAGTCACCCTTCAGTCCATCATGTACACCCCTCATTCCAATACATCATTCATAGAATCCAGTGAATTGGCAACATGATGAAAGCAGTCACACATGTCATACTGTGTCACATCCACAATCCTGAGCATTTGTCTCAATCAACTATGGGAAGATGCATGTGGCTCCATGACAGCCCTAAACATACATTAAGTGGTGCGGGAAGAAACATCTGCACCAGGTGGAGGATGGATAGCAGGCCCATTCTGAACACCCCACCCCTATCAATCCTCCTGCATGGCACCTTGCCCGCACTTTGCCTATGGTCAGACTCAACAGGCACTGACAATGCAGTAGCCACACTTCCCTGATAAATGTCCTCGCTCTCTACCTGTCCAATATATGTGGGCTCAGTGGACTGGTTCCACATTGGCCTACTGGCTGTGTCCAGTGAAAATGTAGGGGATGGCTGCATGTCAACCTCTGTGTCAGATTCAGCCTCTGCACCCTAGGACCATGCCTCAGGTGGTTGACATGAATTGAACTATCTCACTGACATTATTGTAGGTGCCCTAACAGAAAACAGAAATGTAATATACACAAGTATTAGATAACCACAAAATAAGTGTTTACAGATACAACATAAAAGGTAGCCAGTCAGTATTACCCACTGGAGAAATATTAAACAGTGTAGAGATGTGAAATACTAACAACAGGCAGGATGCAAAACAAGGAGAGTAGCAACAGCAACATATCCTGGTTAATGCCATAAGAGTAACTCACCTTAGCCCCCACCAAAGAATAGGCAAATTACCCTTTTGGTTAAAAAACATCTTTGAAATTTAAAAGTTCTGTCAAAGGACATGCCCCTGAAACATTTGTACATATGTGTCACACAGCATTCTTTTCCATGTATTTTGATGTTTTGCCAATTGTGTCTACCTCTGAAATGGTTTGACAAACATGGCCTTGCCATCATTACACTTCTAAGTAATGAATACAGATAACAGTGTAAAAGCCTGTGCTTCACATTGTTGTTAAATACATTTCAGCATATGCTGTGTACCGGTGACAACATGGAGCCATACTGTCTGAGATTCAGTACTCCTCTGTACAGATATCCTGAAGAAAATGCTTTCTCTCACTGTTCCAAACATATAGAACTCTCCTCAACATCAGTTTTCCTAGCTACAGAGTTGCTTTTTTATATGGTGTAGATTATTAATGGGTTGCAGCTGTGAGTAATTACTGTTTGGGAGGAGGAAATCACAAAAGCACTTAGGAGGAGGAAATCACAATAGCACTACAGGCTGACTTACTTCCACCTGCTAAACATAACACAGAGGCTACAAACCATGTCATGATGCATGTTGATAGAGTAAAAGCCATGTCACTGTAATCTGTCTGGTATAGGATGAGGTCATATCTGCCTGGCCTCCAACCCACTGCCTGCCCACGCCCTGGTGGGATTACTGCATATTCAAAACTAGCATGTAGCTGATGGCATCAGCAGAGTATGTTGAGGCCAGAATAAGTGTCCCAGATGCTTGCATAAAATGCTCTTGGTAATGGAAACAACAGCTCACAAACACACACACATCCCACTTGACTGCAGTGAGAATAAAATCCCTACCTATCTAAGTACACAAAATACAGAACACAGCACTTTACACAAGCACCTCAGCTCAAGTCAGAGTGTGTCAGACAACACTTTAATGTTGATGACATCAGCAGTGTCATCAACAGTATAACTGTCCCACATAGGTTCACTATCATAGGTTCATACCAGGCTAACTGCTCTTGTGGGCCATTTTAAGCCTAGCCAATTACCTCTTGTGAGTATCAAACCCTGCACCTTGTGTCTACAAGGAAAAAACCTTAACCATTATGCCATCCTCCCATGCTGGTGTAAAATGCTCCCACCAATGTCACGCAACAGCTCACAGATACAAACATACCCAGTTGTCTCACCAATGTCAAGCAACAGCTCACAAACACAAACATACCCAGTTGACTGCAGTGAGAATAGAATCCCTATATACGTAAATACACAAACTACAGAACACAGTACTCTGTGCAAGCACCACAGTTCAACTCCAACTTGGTGTGTGTCAGACAACACTCTATAACTGATGATATTAGCAGTATCTGTTGAAAACAAGATAAGTGTCTCACATGCTAGTGTAAAATGCACAGCTTACAGACACACACCCAGTTGACTGCAGTGATAACAGAACCCTTACCTATCTAGATACATAGACTACAGAACACAATACTTAACACAAGCACCACAGCACAACTCTGATTTATGTAGGAGTGCAGATGAACTTAAAGTATATTACATCAGCAGGTCATGTGGGAGACAACAGGTTGGAAGTTGTTACAGAAATGAATGATAGTATTAGTTGGTTGAATTTTGAGATTAGTTCTGTAGGTACTTCAGTGAATTTTTTAGATATTTAATTATCTGTGGATTTAGTTTCAAAAAGATTTGTTAGTAATAGGTTCATAGGTAGGTACTAGGCTATTGGCCCTAGGGCCTATATAAGCCTAGCCAAATGGTACCCTGGCTTTTGCCACCCAAGAAAATTATTTTCCTGTGCCCCTGTCAAGCAGACTGAAGTGATCCCTGGGGTGAATTTCCTATCGCCCATCCAATCATCAAGATTTTTCTTGAAGAGTGCTAATGAGGAGCTTTGTTTGATATAGATAGGTAGTTTGTTCCAGAGAATTGGAAGTCTCTGGGACAGGAATTTATCCCTCCAGCATGTTCTGTTTATTGTGGTGACATGGTTTAGGTCCCTAGAGTGTGTAGCTCGGAGGGATTGGGATTTCTTTACTTGGAGCATGTCCAACAGCTCTGGGTTTGACATAGCTTTGTATGTTAGGCAGAGATCGCCTCTGAGTAGGCGATAAGCGAGAGAGTAAAGCTGGAGTTTTTTGAGACGGTCTGCATAGGGCATCTGTTTGAGGCCAGTAATCCTCTTTGTGAGGTATTTCTGTGGCCTTTCCAGTTGTTGTAGATGTCTTGTGAGGTACATACCAAAAGGGTCATTGTACTCTATAATGGGTCTAATGAGTGATGAGTAGAGGGGAACAATGACCTCTTTTTTCCCTGGATGAGAAATCTTTTATGGTGAGGTGTGCCATGTAGAAGGATTTATTTAATATTGGTCATTTGGATTCAATTACTTTGTCTGATTAAAGATTGCAACTTGAAGACCTACTTTAAAAGTACAGTAAAATATATATTTTCAGATGAGTATTCTTAAATCAAAATAGATATATTTTAAAATTTAATAAAAAAATTATGTTAGTATTAATTTTTAGAGATGCTGATTTTGGTATTGTTTTAACAAGCAAATGATTAGGAGATAAGAATTTAAATACATTAAATAAATGTAGAAAATGATACTCTGTTACCTTAGTAACACCAAATATAGGAGTGCATAACTTTGCTATTTCATTGTATATTACTAAGGTGGAATTACACAATATGCATTGCAGGTTGTATCTAAGAGTAAGTTTTATATTGCAAATTCTAATGACTATGTTTATTTTCTTAAGTTGATAAGTCTACCCAAGAACATAATGATGCTTTGAAAGAGTTTAATACCATGCACTTAGAATATATAATTGCAAATGTTTTGTATGACAATGTATGTTATCTGCCTGTCTCTGAAACTGTGCCCTATTTCAGGCCTTATAGGGAAAATTATCTGTGTTAACTACTGATATGTTTCTATAACACTGTAGACAGCTTTCCTCAATGGTTTCTACATGAAAAAGAATTATGTCTAGCAAAGATAACCCTACTAAACAAGTTTCATAATTAGGTTAGAAAACCAATGCATATGCACTTACAATGATTAAGTCCCACTTCTCCTGTGTGCTGCTACTTATGGAAATAAAGATGGGACAAAACAGCAACTCTTTGAAAAAACAAATGTCTAGTATAGAATTTCACACCAAGCAAGGAGGACGCCATCAAAGAATTCTGGTCAACAAGTCAAAAATGTGCTGTTTGCTACAGTGGCATATTGTATGGCCAAAACTCTGGTGCAGGATTTGCACATTATCTTTTTTGCTAGTAGTTAGTAAATGGATTTGGAGAAACAGATAATGCATGATTAAAGTCAACTTTCACCTCCTGTCAATATTTAAGTGATGTCTAATCAAGTGGTGTTTTTTTTTTCTTATCTGCAGCAATATCGATTTATGCTTAGTTGAATAAGGGCTGCTCCAAAAAGGGAGTAGACAAAGTTTAATTTGCTGTACTGTAGAAATGTTTGCAAAGTACTTGTTATAAAATAGGCTCCAGTGTCTGTCATCAACATTATTGTCAGCAATTTCTTTTAACTGGATTTTTATAATGAGCTCAAAACATATTTCAGACTATCTAGGGCTCTACCAATTGTTTCCTTCTGGAATTTAATAAATAAATGTAAATTCAGTAACAGGTTTGCAAATAAACCAGTATTTTGCTGAATGAAGTATAATAGCAGCTGGTCATATAACCAGTATGTAAAACACTCCAAGAAACTACTAATATGGGATAGCCCAGTAACTGTGGCATGATCAGGATGACACTGATGTACCGGGTGGTGCTCAACAACCCAAACATGGACAGATAGGATTGAGACTATGAACATTCATCTAACAAAGTTTTGTAAACAGTTTATTTTACCATAGAATGCTAATGCCACAATATTTTATTGAATTTATAAACAATGGAATATGCTAACCAGTACAAATAACATCAATAAATGTCATATGCATACAAAAATCACCTCCCCAGTGTTACTTGTCTCATCTGTTGCTGTTAGAATTGTTTATCATTCAGTGACCAAATTCACTCCAATTCATTTTTTTTTTCAGTTTTATTGAAAAGCATTTAAAACAGCTATCTGTTTCACATGATGGCTTCACACAAGTCGTAGTACTTTCTACAAACATGGCATCATGTTCATCACACTGATTGTACAATTGTTAGGTGGGTACTGCAGTGTTAGGAAGTGTAATGACTGGAAGGAGTACAGTATGGATATTGAGGTGATTTGAATTACAATGACTTATTTTAAACCTTTAACTGAAAGCAGTCATTTACAGTTATTGAAATGCGTGTTCCAATTTCTAATTTGAAGAATGGATTGGATTCAACAGCCAAAGCACAGTAAGAAGACATAATTTCCAGGTCTATTATACTATGGAAAGGAAAAGATAGGGAAACACAGTGAGCAGAGTTCATAAATAAATACTGTTTATTAATGAGAAGTCATTTAGCTGTAAAAAACTGGCAAACACAGAACAGAGATCTGGCAATTAGCAGAGAAGATTAATGGTCTGAGCTGTTAATTAGATATATCCTGTGGTACAGGGTTTAATTCCCTCAGCTTTCATTTTTTTAATTTGTGACCCTGAGCAAATTATTTAACCAGAAAATGCTTAGGAGCAATGGGGAATTTGGTCTAGCCTTTTAAATGTATCTGGACAACTTGTCTAGTAACTACTTAGGTAACCCCCCCCCCTAAAATAACAGGAAATTGATAAAAGAGAAAATCCAAACAGCAGAAGCGCACCCACACCACACCAAAATACATTACTAAATCTGCATTAAAGGTTATATAAAAGAAAGAGCACAAAACAGGAAAAAGGATTGTGGCACATATTAATCACATTTTATAGTAATAAAAGAAACAGAAACTTAAATCTTACTGCATTACCTAATCAGCAGCAGTACCAGACATCCAAAAGGTAAAAAATAACATCTCATTGACAATGAAAGCAGTACAGGAAGCAGTAGGAAGTCAATATCAGGAAGCAAAAACAATCCCTATAGCAACATAAAAGAGCCATTTTAAACTTGTAGTCAAATTGCACACACTCACACACACACACACACACACACACACACACACTGTGGGAGAAAGACTCTGCCGGACATTGACCAAGGAAGTAAACCTGAAGATACAGTACACAAGAATAAAACATTATATAAATAGAAATGGATGCTAAATAGAAATAAAACATAAAAGTTATCATAGGATGACAATTAAACACATACTCTACCAAACCAGCTTAAGAAAATGGTGGGAGAATGACAGCATTACTGCTTACATATAAATATTTTTTTCAGTTCTTGTGAATTGCCATCAAAATGATTACTCTTGTGAATATTTTCTATAATGCAGCAAGCGTATTTTCATTTAAAGCAACTTGTATATGTTTTGTTCTTGGACTTGCCACTAGAATGATTGCTCATGGGAATAATTTTGAGGTTGTCTTACCTGAAAGACTTTTTGAAACACTGTACTAATGATGTGTAAGCCTACTCATCTGGGATCACTCATCTGCTAGAAGTCAGATGAGGTGCTATCTAGTGTTAATGCCTGTTTATAAACTGGACTGTGCAATAGCACACAACAGTTTAACAGAAGGATCTCATAAATGATGTTGAATATGTCATAGCAAAATAAAACTTGAACCCTGGACAGCAACCGTTTAGCTATAGTAAGCAGAGGAACTATCATACAGTAAAGTAAATGCAATGAACCGAACTTCATCAAGCACAAGTGCTCGAAAATAACTCCATACCACCTGCTATTTATATATACCACCTCTAAGATTGTATTACAGTGGGGAAGTGCAAATTCCTCAATTCCCACTGAAGCATGATCTCACACACACACAGAAAAGCTGGATTTAAATCAGCTGATTTTTGATCATGCATGCCAGTTTTTTGGACCTTTGACAAAATACACTTTCAGGCAAAAGTGTGTAAACCACAAACACACACACACACACACACACACACACACACACACACACACACACACACACACACACACACACACACAGACATACACATACACACACACACACACACACACACACACACACACACACACACACACACACAAAAACACACACACACACACACACGCACACAGATTGGGAGGTCCATATACATTTCCTTGTCCTTAAAGCTATGAATCATAATACTTACTCCGAGACTAGTAATGCTAATGAATGATCACAATTTCACTATAAAGATAACACAACAGAGTCTATCACATATAGGTCTTCACCCAATGAATCTAGTTATTGACTGCAGGAATGCTTGTTTAACATACCATATTGAAGTAATGATATCATGGATGTGACAGATCCAGATCTTTCAATAGTCGGACTCTGTTTCATAAAAAGCTGTTTTAACCTGTGCTGAACAGGGACAATGAATCGAGAAATGACAAATTTAGCAGAATCTTGAATTAGCTGCGGGAAAACGGACCAGGTAGTGCTGCTGCTCCTGGCTTCCTTCACTGACTGTAATATCCATAATACACAGTCGCTTGTTGCTTCAACAGTAAAGATGTTTATAATTCTTGCGCTTCTACGTACTTCCCCATCACCGTAGCTGTGCTGGTCATTGCTTCTTTCCTTAACTGGTGGGGGGATTTCCTCGGTAACGTGTGGTCCTAGATTTGCATCTGTTCTAAAAGATGTTTCCTTCTGTCGCCACACTTGAGAGGGTGATGGTTTAGGATATGCTGTCCCATTTCTATAGGCCAGTTTGTCACGTTGCATTTTCTTTTCTTTTGTTACCTTTAATTTATCCATAAGTTGGTTAATGCTTTGAAAAGTTCTGTTGTAGTCAAATTTGTAGCGTTCAAAGTCAGAACTACTGGTTATTTCTCTATCAGTTTTCTCTATATCTATGGCTAAAACTTCAAAGTTTGATTGGTAATGTTTGGTCATTAATTCAAGGAGTTCTAAACCATGTCTATCAAACATGTTGATTAGGTCACTATGAAATGTTGACCCCTCCTCTAAGCCTGTCGGATACTGCCAAGATCTTAGTCCTTTAGGTACTATTTTTTTCTTTTACGCATTCTTTAAAGTAAGAAACTTCCAACTGTAGTTTCTTATATTTGACCAAAATATGGTCAAGTGACTTAAGGTTAGTGACAATAGAAATATTACCTCCAGCCGGGTTCTCTTGTGTTGTCATATGTTCAATGTTACCAAAATGAACAGGTTCCTGTAACCACACTGATAAGTTAAGAGTCCCAATAAGCCCTGGGGTATTGTTGTCATCTCTTATACTTCTGACATTATTACCCAAGTTAACTCTGCCTTGTTGATTAAGTGATGAGCTTGGGTGGTTGTTAAATCTAGAATCCATTGAAGAAGCAGAATTAAAGTTCACTCTCTGAATGCCAGAATGCTAGAATGCTTTCATTTAACAAAACTGCACTTTTGGAAATTTTTTAATACAAGAGGGAGTTATCTTGGTTCTGCTACTATCTTTCTGTCATTTCATAAACATTTCTATAGAACTATTGCAAGTGTATGGCCAAGTCCAGAGATAGTCTCACAGTACATAGCTATGCCTGGGACCAAGGAAAGCAAACAAACAAAAAAATGTTAAAATGGGGTACAAACTATATTTGTTGCAATCATAGTAATGAGAACCGAATATCTCAGCTGTCACTATTTTGGAAGAATATCTCTGTTTAGAATTGCCCACTTCTGCTGTAAATTTGTTTTTGGACACTCCTTCCAGTCCATCTTATTTGCTCATTCAACCGAGTGCAGTGAAATCATTTGGGAAGGACTACCCCCTTGCTTCTCTGATTTTGGACACTGCTCCAATCCGATCTCATCAGCTCTGTCTACTGTATACAGAGAGAACATTTGGGAAGGTCAGCCGGCTTAGTTTCTTAATCTTGAAATATCTTCTGTTTCCTCCCTCTCCACTTAAAAAAATACAATTTATTCAGCTGTTCCCCTCACCAGGCTCGACAAGGAGTAGGTCACTGTCAGTTGTCTGTCAGGTGCTAGAATCCACCACAACATGCACACACTTAAGTCTTTCCACAACAGGTACAAGTATGACTCTGTCATTGTCCATGTTGGTGTGAATGACTTGAGACATACCTCCCTGGACTATATGAAGAGAGACATGATTGAGCTCTCAGAGTATATGTCCCAGGCAGGTATGACCCTAGCCCTAAGCAGTATCCTACCTTCACCAAGAATGATAGCACAATACCAACAAAAAATAATTAACTTCAACAATTGGCTTAGTTTCTGGTGTCATTCCAAGGGAATCCAGTATCTGTCTGCCTGGGATGAAATGGTTGACAGGACTCGGTGCTTAGCCAGAGATGGCCTTCACCTGTCACCCCTGGGATTCCTGATCCTGGCTAAGGCTCTTGCCTCTTCCATTGTACCTTTTTTTGGGGTATGTCCCAAAGACAAATCTTCTAACAAAAAAGATTTGTCAAAAAGCAAATTGAAGGTCATGCTGCTTAATGCTAGGAGCCTTAATCTGAAAATGCACTCACTGGAGGCTCTCCTCGCACTAGAAGATGCTGATGTCTGTGCGGTCACAGAAACTTGGTTCAGGGCTGCGGAGAGCACCCCTGCCTTACCAGGCTATACCTCATTTCACACATTCCAACCTCAAAATGAGGTTGGGAAGACTAAGGGTGGTGGAGTCTCTATCTTTATTAAGGACAGGCACACCTCCAGACTGGTTTGTCAGCATGCTGCAATGGATTTACTCCAGGTGCAACTAACAGTTGGAAAGACAACAATCCAAGTTATAGCCAGCTATAGACCCCCATCCATGACTCAGGGCACCCACTCCTCTTACCTGGACCTACTTGACTCCATCAAGGTACCCCCTAAAACCCTGATCCTTGGTGACTTCAACTACCCCACTATATAGAATGGGTGAACTATTCCTGCACTAATGCACTCACCCAACAACTCCTTGAGTTCATCAATTCTAAAGCAATAGACCAGCTCATTTCATCCCCCACAAGGGGAAATAACATTCTGGACTCAGTTCTTACCGACATGGGTGACTGCTGCACCACTTCCATAGTGTGTTCTTCCCTGGTGAGATCAGATCATTGGTCTGTCTCATTTGAAGTTTCCATCACACTCCCCACCCCCCGCCATAACCAGGCTAAAAAACTTCTCAAAAGCTAACTACAACCTCCTAAGGGAGGGTATCAGTAGCTTCACACCACCACCCTCCTCAGAGGATGCAGACAAATATGCTGAACTGTACGCCAATGCAGTATACAAGCACCTATACAACTGCATGGACTCAGCCATAACCAACATAACTAAAACCTGCACTTTAAGGAAACAGAAACCTGTTTGGTGAACATCCTCTATCAACAGGCTTTACAGCAAAAGGAAGACATTGTTGTAAAGAGGGTAAAGAGGAACAAATTCCAAATTGGAAAAACTCCCTTCTCAGCCTCAACAAGCAAATTAGATCACTAGTGAAAACCTCCAAAGCCAATTATGAACTGAAACTAGCCTCTGAAACAAAGGGAACCCACAAAGCCTTCTTCAGTTACATCAGAAACCTTCATGGCAAAGCCCAGGTTTGTTCCGAAGTACTACTTAATGGTACAACTTACACTGATCCTGTTGACTTAGCCAACCTGCAAGCAGATAAGTTCAGTGCAAACTTCACCCCCCATCCCCCCAAAGGCCCATTTGCATCCCCGAAACTTGTCCTGCACCTCACATCTCCATAGATCAAGTGTTAAAGACTCTAATCAAGGCAAAGAACACAGCTTCCATGGGACCTGATAGATATCCCAGGCTGTATTCTGCACCATCTCCAGTCAGAGCTAGCTTTGCCATAGAGCACCCTATTCAACCACAGTCTAAGTACAGACTTCATTCCAGCAGAGTGGAAAACTGCCATTGACATCCCCTTGCACAAAGGGTGCCACAACTGTCCCTGGAAACTATCACCCCATTAGCTTGACAAGTCTGTAATGCCATGGAGCATATTATTATGGATCCCATAAACAAGGATATAAGCAATCTCTAAGCACTTGACCCAACCCAGTTTGGATTTGTCAAGGGCAGATCTTGCCTTTTGAACCTGATTGACTTCTTTGAGACTGTCACCAAGGCCCAGGTTGAGAGAAATCAGTACGTATAGCTTACCTAGACTTGGCCAAGGCCTTTGACACAATCCTGCACTCAGGCTTCATCAAAAAGCTAACACAACTTGAAGTAAATCCCTATCTCATCAGGTGGGTGGATAACTGGCTCTCCAATAGGGCCCAAAGGTCAAAATAGGTGCCTCCACCTCTGACAACAGACCTGTCACTAATGGTGTTCCCCAGGGATCTGTCCTGGGACCCCTACTGTTTGGCATCTACTTCTCAGAGGTCCAGGCAATGAGAAAAGGCCTGTGGCTGACCAAGTCTGCGGACAAATGCAAGTTTTCTGTCATTGACTCCCCAAATGATGTTAACATACTGCAAGAGGGTTTCACAGCAACAAATGAAAAAGTCAAATGACAAAGTCATTTTATTTACTTATTTCATTTTATTTTACATTTGATGACCAGGAAAGTCAGACTGGACACAGGTCCATTTTCAGCGGAGACCCGGGGAGAAAAGCTCCATTTAAACAATTGCTAAACAGATACAATTATAAATAACAGTCTTGCATTCTTAATATACATGGTCTTAAGTTAAATGCAAAAAAAAATGTATTATCATAGAATTTGGCAAAAACATGGCCCCTACTGATTACCATATCAACAGTAACCCCCCTAAGCACACAACCTGTGGTGAGAGACCTGGGTACTCAGGTTGACAACAATCTCACATTCGACCATCATGTAGCCGCAGTGGTGAGAAAAGACTTTTAGATGGTTCATCTCATAAGTAAAGGGATTGCATCAAAGGAGGTTATTACCTTTCTGTACTCCTCCATCATTAGACCAATAATTGAGTATAGCACCCCATTTGCTATGCACCTCTCCAAATACCTGAACCAACTGGAAAGGCTACAGAAATACCTCACAAAGAGAATGCATGGCTTCCAACACCTGTTCTATGTGGACAGGCTCAAATCACTATCACTCTACTCGGTATCTTACAGATTGCTCAGAGGTGAGCTGTGTCTCCCCTACAAGGAGATATTGGACCCTGCCCTACTGGAGATGCTCCATATCCGTAAGTCTAGCTGCTGACACATTACCCACTCGAAAGGCCTAAATCTAATATGCAACATCAACTAAACCTGTTGGAGAGACAGGTGTGCCTCCCAGAGGGTGCCTCATCTCTGGAATAGACTTCCCATACATGTCAAACAGAGTACCTTGCTGACCCTCTTCAAGCGCAACCTTGATGAGTAGATGGGAAACCACAAATTTGCCCAGGAGTTCTACCTGTGTTCCTCATTGACAGGGGTGACAGGTGTTGACTGAGGCTTCTTTTTTGTGGAGAAAGTCTTGGCTGGGCTTGTAAGGGCCCCAGGGCCATTAGCCTAGTAATCTCCTATGATCCGGTTTTCAGGCCTGACTTACCCCCTGCACATGACGTATCTAATGTACCTATTTTTGCAGGTATGTCCCTATTTTTAGGCTTGATGTTCCCCTTCAGTTTTCTAATTCCTGTCATCACACATGATTTTTTTTCACTAAATATTTTTGTTATTATTTCAAATAAGATGTCTTAAGAAACATTATATGAAATAAAGATAAATAACATATTTACAATTCTGAAACATTATTAACTTCAAACCATTATATAACTATTTACATTGGTGTCTATGCAAATAACATTGAAATTGTATATTATATAAAGTTAGAAACATAAAATGATATATCTTCGTCAATCTTTTCGAGTATTTCCAGTACTTTCATCCAAGAGTAATAGTAAGAAGTAGATTTTTAGTTTTGTTCTTCACTGTTAATATTTCCATGTGAGCAACTGTTGATGTTAAATTCTTAAATTCCTTGAACGTAGGAGAAGCCTAATTTTTCCAGTGTATAGTTATGATTTTATGTGAAATTGACAACAGTGACCATAGGATTTTAGTGTCTTTTTTTGGTGCACAGTTTGGAATGGGAGAATTGAATAAAATTATAGACATTGTTAATTTAAAATTATCATTATAAACAGTCTGAAAAAATAGTTAATAGACTTCCAGTACATATTGAGACATATACTTCATAAAAAAACATGCTGCCAATCTGCTTTTATCTTGATTTGGTATCTCCAACATTGATCATCACTAGAAAACATTTTGGCTAGCCTATGTGGTGTATAGAAACTTCTGTGTAGATATCTCCAAGTGAATAATTGCCAACATTTTGATAATGTAGAAAATTTGGAGGATATTAGAATATTACTTTTTTCTTCTTCAATTGGAGGATGGTTGTTTATTAAAGTATAATAATCCCAGTATGATTTTTCATGATATTTTTTGTTTTTTAACAATTTTATAGATATTAGATAAGTAACCTGTACCCTGATAAGGTTGTTTTGTGATAAGAATAAGGTATTCAATGAGTTTTGGAGCTTCATGTCTAACTGAAGGTTGCATTTGTTCTACTTTATTTATAAGAAAATGTCTTAGATTTTGTAAAAGCAACCAGTAGTCTTTATTTATTTTATAATTGTAAGTTATCTGTTCATTTGTTAGTATTTTCCCTTTTTCTATAAGTTGATGCCAAAAGAGTAATGATTCTTTCTTCAGTACATTCATTTTAGAGATTTGGGTTGTGTCTAGAATAGTGGGTGTAAAAGCTATAGGGAAAATAAGAAAAATCCAAGAATTAATATTTGGTATTTTGTTTATATATGTTTTGAACACTGATAGTGTAGAGCCTATATAATTTGATGGTAATTTATTGATATTATTCTTTTTCCCTAAAAAAATAATCTTTTAACATCCATATAAGGGGTGACGATATTACAGTTAAATTGTCTTGTATATGATTGTTATTAAATTCTATGTAAATCTGCTCATGCACTTTTCATATAGGTGTGTATGAATTATTTAACCATAGTGTTATATTTTTAATAACAGAGGAGGTAATATATAAATCAATATCCGGTAAATTAATTCCACCATCTTCCCAATCTGGTAAATGCTTATTTAAGGCTATACGGGCTTTATTTGGAAACCATAGAACATTTTAAATTAGTTTATTGCATCTTTGAATAATATATTTGGGAGGTGGCAATGAAAAGTTTTGTATTAAGTATAATATTTTGGGAAATATAATTGCTTTAATAAGATATAATCTGTCTGCTGTTGAAAAGAAGCATTTATTCCAGTAACCAATTGTTTGTTCTATTTTGTCTAGTATTTTATTATAGTTAATTATTAGAGAATCTGTTAATTCATTGAGTAGATTTATTCCCAGGTATAATAATTTATTTTCTGTTACTATATATTTGGAAAATCTTTTGTTTATATTTATTTTTACAGTTACAGGGCATAATTTTAGTTTTGTTTTCCTTACATTTTAGGCCTGAAATATTTTGAAATTTAGTCATGGAGTTAAATAGAGCATTCAAAGACTCATTGGCATCTGAGAGAGTTAAAAGTATATCATCAGTAAAGAGTTGGATTTTAAGGTTTAACAATTTATTAATACATATGCCCTTTATGTTATTGCTTGATCTGATTTGATTTGCAAAGGGTTCTATGAGTAATGCAAATAACAATGGTGATAAAGGACAACCTTGTTTAGTTCCCTTTTTGATTGTTATAGGGCCTGATCTATGTGATCCTAGTTTAACATATGCAGTAGATTTTTCATATAGTATTTGGATAAGGTTATTAAAATTAGAAGGAAAGTTATGTTCTTTTAAAACTAGTGAAAGAAAGTTCCAGTTAACAGAATCAAAAGCTTTATTAATATCTAATGAGATTACATTTAAATCTAGGACTCTATGTTTGCTATAGTCTATTAATGTTAGTATTCATTTAATATTATCTGAAGTGTTTCTTCCTTTAATAAAACCTGTTTGATCTTTGTGAATTAAGAAAGGAAGAAAGTGTTTGATCTTATCTGCATATATAGCCATAAACATCTTATAGTCTATATTGAGTAATGATATTGGCCTATATGAAGAGCACTGCTTCTCATCTTTATGTGGTTTGATAATTGGAGATATCAATGAATATTTCCAAGATGGTGGTATGTTCAAATATTTTTTGGCTATATCATATACTTTTAATAGTAAGGATATGGCTTGATTGGGTATTAATTTATACATTTCTGGTAGCATATTGTCTGGGCCAGGCACTTTATTTGTCTTGAGCTTTTTAATTTGTGATTTTAATTCTGTCATATTGATTGGCTTGTTTATAATGTCTATTTGTTCTTGTGTTAATTTAATATGAATATTATTTTCTAAGTATTTTTTATATCCTTGGTAGGTATATCTTGGGTGTTTAGGGAATTATCAAAGTTAAATTGAAGTCTGAATGCTTCTAAAATATCATTTAGATCCGTAACTCTTTTGTTAGTATTAGGAATAAATCTTTCTTTTATTTGTTTACATTTGATTCTTTTTTTTTTTGTTCTATTAGTTAAGTGTCTCAGGTGTGCTGAATTAGTAGAGTATGAGTTTATTTTTATCTTTTATAAGTTAATCATAATCTTATGATGTAACAATTCTGTATACTTCTTATTGATTTGTGTAAGTTCTTGAACTTGAGTAGTATTGCCCTTTTGTATTTCCAGTTTCAATTCATCTGCTTTGTTTTGTAAGTCTAGCATATCTTTATTCCATGACTTCTTTTTGTTTATGTACCAGGATAATATTTTCCCATATGTAACTACCTTTAATGAATCCCAGACATATATCTCTGAAATATCCTCTATGTAGTTTATTTCTAGAAAGTTTTTGATTGTTTCTTCATAATATTCTTTAAATTCTGTCAATTTTGTGAAATAGGAAGGTATCCTAGTAATGGGATTTGAATGAAAAGGAGTAAGCTCTATCTCAAAGACTATGGCATTATGATCAGATAAGGACAATTTATAATTTTGACTTTGTCAATTTTTGTTACTAGGTCATTGGCGACATATTCTATCTATTCTAGAGTTAGTTCTATATCTATGATAATAAAATGAAAAGATTAGTGAGTCTGGTTCTGCAAATTTGTTTATATCTTTTAAATATAGTGTATCTATAAATTTTGAAAGTGCCTTGGAGATAGGTTGTTTTCTTCTTTTAGATTTAGAATCTGTCCCCGGGATTCATGAAGCTCGGAGCAAGGCTGGCGTAAAGCTTGCGCTGGCCGTGCGACGTATATATGGAGTAGTTGTGCCATATGCATATTAATGAAGGCACGCAGCCGCCACAGCCACGTGCATAGGAAACCTGCACGAGTGCATGGGGCGTATCGAAGTTGCGCACGGAGGCGTGTCAATGTCGCCTGTCGATGAGCAACCTAAACTGCTGAATATTATATCAGTGTCCGTGGATACTGAAACGTATGCAAAGCATGCAAGATAGTCCCTGCGAACAGAAAATGAAGAAGCAAACACAAATGCACGGTAGGGAATAACGGGTCCCTACCCTTGAACAAATGACATGAAAACCATGTGCCCGTAGTCCAACGTAGTGTTGATAGCTATACCATGTGGAAGTGAAACTTATCATATGTTAGCGCGCCGCCAGTAGGTACGTCCAGCCCAATGGAGAGGGTCGCCAGCTGACCCATAATGTGAGGGAGGGTACATAGCTGGGCAGATGTGTCCATAACAAAATACACGAGGAGAAATGTAGATATATGTAGTGACCGTATGTCCGAATCATATCCCACAAGGCATGTAATAGTCACATACAAAAGGTATGTCCGTATTTCACATACCAAATGTAATAGGAAATAGAATATGCATGTAAACGAAACAGAAGGAGCATATAAACAGCTACAACAATAAGGACACATGTAGGCCGAAAGGAACAGTATGATCCGTACCGTCGACTAAGATTACCACCTGTCCCATTTTGTGAGCGACAGTCCCTCTGTGGGCAGATGTGTCCTGACACAAACTTGTAAAAATGGCAAATGTCCAGAGATTATAGGACATAATTATTCCTTAGACGTCATGTAATAGTTGCATTAAACAGTTTTTCTCTGTACGTATATTACATAAATGTCATAAGAAACAGAATAAGCCACAGAAATGCTACAAGAATAAGCTTAGATATAGGCAAGAATTGTACGTTCTATCTGCTGAACTGACCGTGGGTATGTGTCGGCCTGTAAAATGTGCTGTGTTCACAGCAAATGTCACACTGTGGCCAATTGAAAAGGTGGAAACACTACCGTCGACTGTGGGGCGGCATTGTCCACAACAGTCTGATATGTGTAAGGAATAGCTTGGACATAGGAAAAGGTGCCATCCTACCAACAAGTACAACAGGCTGGCAAAATCCAGAAGTCAGCGGTATAAGCCGAACTTGTATGTGACACAGTCGAATGGGTAGTACCCGGGTATACCAACCAAGTAATGAAAGTGAAGTATGGGCGTGTACCTATGTGCGTGAGGTATAGCATGTGGAAAGCAAACATGGCAGGGTAGTCCACACAACCATAAATGTACCTGACACATGTAGCATAGTCAATGTGTTACTCTGGCCGTGTCATGGGCCAACAACCAAAGTAGTGATCTATGTGGTCTGTGGAATTTGCAAGCGAGGGGTGGATGGGAAATGGTAAAATCTTCAAAGGCGATACTGTGTCGTATGCAGAAAAGGTGAACCGGAGGTGTACGAGGGGGCAGCGGGTGAAGTGGAAAGAAACACAAACACATGTAGAAACAGCTGCAAGACAAGTAGACAGGCCATAGTGTAGGACACAATCCCACAAACATATGAATATGGAAATGTGCGATACAAATGTATAGATATGTCACCTCACATACCCACAGATTGGTCCTGATGGAACTGGCCATAACAAATGCAACACACCTGGATGCATAATGGCCTACCCAGCATACCCTCCACATCACACAACCCGCCCCCGTACCAGAACGTCCACCAAATCCAGCCGTACTTGGCGTACTGGTTCGTTGCAGACACAGCTACACATAGTGACCCCTACGCATATGTAGTAGGTATTGTCACACTAGGCAGTGTCAAGATTGCAAACCATGTATCCCCTGCATGTAAAACACCCTACCCATTTTTGTAAAGCCACAAAAATCTTCAGTATCTGCCTTATTTTGGTCATGACCAATTTTTGGGATATCCCTCATGGAATAATTAACCTGTGTAAATAGTAGAATGGGTATGACGACATGATGAGCAATCCTGTAGATATCTGGACACAAGTCAGAACGTGCAGTAGAGGTCCATGACACTGTCCAGCCCTAAGTGGTCATGCATAACCTACTACCCAGGATAAAACACCTTCCCGTGACGCACGTGTCCCGACACAAATAGGCGGGAGAATATATTACACACATTCGATTAGTGGCAAACGGCAGAAGGGTGAGGAAGACACTGACATAAACATAACCCTGATCAAGTGTGAGGGACACTTACTGTGTGCAGGCATGACCGACCATACCCGTCAACCTGTGTGAGCAAGATATCTGGACAGAGCCGTGAATACAAGTGAGACAAAGGTCCAAACGCAGGGACAATTTGTAAAGATAGCTCTTAGAAGCATAGACATATGATAAAATAACAGTTTGCACATTGGCATTAATGTCCGGAGTATGAAGTCTGAAACCCAACTGTCTGTCAGCACGTTCCGACTTCAGTCTTTAATGATGAGCTACTGCTGTGCCAGAACACAACAGCGTATTACAAAGGTCCGTACCATACCACTCAACTGTCCAGATATTCGCAGAATGACCAGAGTTTTGCCTCATATTGTTGTTGTGTGCCTCCGACAATCTGCACCTGTCTGGTAAATAGCTGAGGATTGACGTCACTAAATAATGAGAAATATTTTGAGTTTAAGACTCCACATCCTTCAGAAAAGTCATGCTAATGCAAAACCTAGTATTCTAACAATGTTCTAAGCTTGTAAGAGCAATAGTTAAAAAGTGTATTTGTCCCCCCCATCAGGTAGGTTTTGCGCAGATTTGTTGCTCTAAGAGGTTGAGAAGTATGGTCCGTACATATTTACAGTATGGTCCGTACATATTTACAGTAACAACCCTTCACATTTGTGTAATGTACAACTGCATACCTGTAGTCACTTCATGTCCAAATTAATAATCCCCGTAAGACTGAATACAGGTAATAGTCAAATGTGAATGGGGAAAACCCCTCACCGTGGAGTATGGACTGTAACAACCCCACCCATAATATTTATTGCCAACAGAATATGCTGCTGACAGGTGCCCAAACACCTGTGTCTATAAACACAGGTAAAATTTCATAATAGGGAGAAACTCCCCATCCATATGCTTCATCTGACATTTGAACTCGGCCAGGGAAGTTCCGTTCACCAGGCAGACAAGCCTAAACCCAGATCACTACATGAACACCGTGACAATCAAATACCTGCATGTGCCAGGACTATATGCCTTGGTGTTCTGCATATCCTTGGAGTGATTAAGAATGCAGCTGGGGTCCACAGCAGTAGGCAATAGGGAATGTGTAATATGTAGTACCGCATTTTTCCCAGCAGGAGAATGGATGCCTGTGTTGTAAGTGAAGTGGTGAGGCATATGTTGATGTAGCTAAGTACTATGGGTATGCATATCAATGAGGCAGAACACCAACAGAATAGTGGTTCCAGCATCTGGCCAATGTGAATGCAGTCCCGGTTGACCTACGACCACTGCACATATAACTTTAAAGTGTAATGAATGCGTTCGTCCTGTACACACATTTAAATATGTAAAGGTGAACGTATGTTTTGCATCAGTCCATAAACCGGAATACAGATATGTAACTGTTACGGTCAGAATTATGAAAGGCCAAGTAAGTACAAATATCTATTAAACATATGTAACCCACAATAAGGATATGCAAGTGTGCCTGCGAGTGTGTAATCTGCTCACAGCATAGCAAATGAATGCTGTTTTCTCCAAGTTATATATACATGGCTCATACCTGTTAACCCCGTAAAGTACGAATCTGGACAAAGCCATGAAAACAACTGGTACAAATAGGGACAATCCCCAGATATTGCCCTAACAAACATAGAAAGTGGATAGAATAACAGCTGTGTCACTAGCATGGATTCTCTGAAGGGTATGAAGTCGTAACCTGAAATGCTTGTCATTATTGTCCAACTTCAGTCTTTAATGATATGCCACAAAATTGCCAGATAGACACAAGGTTATGAAAAACGGACCAAAGATGAGGCAAACAGCTGTACATTCAGCGTAAATCTGTACAGTTGAAAGGTATGATATGGGTATATATATATCTGTGTATACACATATATCCACAGACTTAAACCAAAGCTAATTATGAAATGAGGAATGTACAGACATATATGGACATATGTAAATATGTACATATATATATATATATATATATCTATACACACACGATACATTAATAGATATATACACAACAAACATATGTCCCTGTAGATATAACACATGTACATAAATAGGTCATGGTATAGCTATTATGGATAGACAGACAGACGTGCATGAAAGGTGAATACACTGCTGATTTCCAAACCATTGCCCGGAAAGTACCAGTGTGACAGGCCTGCAAGTTCTACACTTTAAACATGAATATAGGTGTCCTTTGCAGGACCCCAAAAATTGATCCTGTACGAAGTGCGAACCATCATCGATGCAAAGGAGGTCACAGCTGCAACTATGATATAGCTGTACATGCAACAGTAGCAGGTGCAAGGGTAATAACACATGGGTCGATAGAATGTATGACGTACGACCTGATATCCAGAGAGTGGGGAGTGCTTAGAAGTGTCTTCACACTTTATTATCGCTCACATTAAACATGTCTAATGGGTACTGTGGAGGGGTGTCAGGTATGGGAACCATGGGTATGCAGAAATGGGCCTAGGTGTTGGTTGGCACAGATTTATTAGGTCCGCCCCATGAGGGTGATCAATATACCTATGTGGGTATAGCACATGCCTATATTCTCCAAAAAGATTCAACCCATCTACTGGATATTGTGTAAACCATTGGGGGAAGACGTAGGGAGCTATATCAGTGTCATGTAGGTGATTATCATGGATGGACATGCGCACGACCAAGATGGTAACCTTACCTTCCAAACTTTCAGAATAAGACAGCTGGACTAAGGCATAGTACATGAAATACAAATAGGGACTATATTAAATATACCCCTGACAAAGTCAGAACGTTGATAGAATAATGGCATAGTCAGGAGTACGAATGTTATGAGGGTTAGTAATCATGAAATAGAAATGTCAGTCATTATTATCTAACCGCACAGTCCGTAATGCCTTGCCAGTAATTTACCAGAAAGGCACATTGTTATGACAAATGTAACAAGATCATAGGTCATACCTCGGGGCATTTACCCATAATGTGTACAGGTGAGAGTTATGAAGGTAACCCATCCTAAATAAATGTACAGAACTAGTGATACTGGGTGGACAGATGAGAAGAAAGACATCAGGACAAATGACAAAACATGTACAAGTCAAAAGCATGTACTTCGACAAATGTGAATGACAACGTATGCCCTGTGAAAGATAATGTGGAAGGTTAATAGACCCAAAAGAAATGTGTCCCTCAGGGTGTCATGCAGTGTCACCAATACAGTGTTCAGTCCCCCATACTCGTACGTGAGCTCTGCCACTGACGGAAAGTGCAAATACCGGCGTACACATAAGGTACATGATAGAATAATTAGTGTGGATAAGCACCTATTGGCCTTTGTGAGGAATACAACCCTCTGAGTGGGTGTGTCCTGCAATAGGAATGTAATGGCATCTGGCCTGTGATGCCGCCATATATTGTGTGTATTGGAGTAAGAAAATTGATATCCTGTATCAGAAACATACCTCGCAACTGTACAGATTTTCGCAGAATGTGCAGATATTTGCCTCATATGTTTGGTGTGTTCCTCTTACAATCTGTACGTTTCTGGCAAATACCTGAGAACTGAAGTCATTAAATAATGACAAACATTTGAGTTTAAGACTCAAAATCTTTCAGAAAAGTCATACTAATGCAAAACCTATTATTCTGTCAACTATCTACATTTGTAAGAGCAATATTTAAAATCTGCCCCTATTTGTCCCCCCATCATTTTAGGCTTTGTCCAGATTTTGTGCTCTAGGAGGTTGAGAGGTATGATCAGAAACAGATACATGTCTGAGGAAACAGCATTATCAACTGCAAGATAACTCAGAAGGTATGAAAAGTGCTGCAGTAGGAAGTTCAGTATTGGCCACAGGTATGTCAAATGACACAGCAGTCTACATGAAGTACCTATAGGGTGTGACCTTTACAAATGATGACAGTGGGACATACCCACAGCCATGCATACACCACAAATAGACATAGCACACAGCAAAGCCTAGGCCATGATACACGAAGCCTCCGGCGTGTATGAGTAGAGTGAAAGTACAGCAAGGAAAGATGTCTGCCAAGCTATTCAGCAAACTCCTGTAGGGGCGTGTAAGACCGCCTGTAACACGAACATTGCACGGACAATGTTGGGATTTGCAACATACCCCATTTGTATGTGAAAGCTATGCAAATGATGTAAATATGCGATACATGAAACAGTAAGCTGTCTGTGCAAGAGCAGAGTTATGTGCAGAAATGTACCCGGATGTTAGGCGACTAACGTTCTGCACGTTGCCAAACGGAGCAATGACAGCTGCAAATACAGTATGAATACAGTCGAAGAAGCATGCCAATGTCCAAATCTAAGGCCAGTGGCATTATTGTCCATTGGATATCAATAAAACTGTAGTTGTCTTCCCCCGATCTCCGGTGTGGAAGCGTAGCGCAGCACCACGAGAACGTGCTGCGCTTCAAAACAAGTCAAATATGTATAATATACATACAAAATGTAGGTTTAGTTAGATGTTAGTATGCCATGCAGATGAATGGCAGGCTGGAGACAACATGGGTACTGCGTACTGGTTGTTATGTGTGGAAGTGCTCTGTCAGAGATGTAACGAAGCATTTGTAGGCAATCTGATGCAAGTGAGGCTGAGGATAGTGAATCACAACATGTCATGCCATATGGGCCAAGCCTCTACAGTGTAGTGTAGGATAAGGGGACTATTAGAGTAGAAGATAGGTGACAACATGAGTGTGTATGTATAAAACACTGTAATCTTACCGGAGCAGTGTCACATGTTTGCTGTCAGTACTCAGTGGAAGAGGCGTGTTATGAGCTATCCTAGGGAAAGTCAGAACTGATGGTGTACGCCATGGATACCACCGATGTTACCTGCAAACCTGCCCACAGTGTGTCCATGCCCATGCACGGCAGTAAGCCTGAGTAAGCATGTGTGCGAGCATGTCAGCCCGTGTGCGCGTGTTGAAGAACGAATAAGCTAGTGTACGAATGGTGAAGCCCGTGTAATGTCATGTATGCCAGTGTACGTGTTTGTAAGCATGTATACATGTGTACTACACACATCACACACGTACTGCACACTTAGACACACATGCTGCCAATACTACACACATCAGTGAAATGGCACATGGATGGAGAATACATAATCAGAATTAACAGCGCTGCAAACTATGCTACATTGATGGTCATAGCTGCAATGCATCATGCCTGCTGATATACACATGGAAGTATCGCACTTTGTGTTAACAGCATTCTAACATCAATACAGTGGAATAAAGCCACCGTGTGCATCAGCACCAGGTTAGTCTGATCCTGCATTAATGTTACACATCACAGGTGGTGGCACAGGTGACATCATATGCACAGGGTGTGGTATTACATTTCCAGATCTGTCATTGAGCCATCCAATTTACACGTAGGTGTGTGAGGGACAACGGTTATTGCATGGCCCAATGGTGATGCAATGGGTTTGGGTATGTGATAGCCCTAGCTGTTTGTGGTAAGTGTGTGTGTCTGCATATACACAGTTACAGCATGTGTCAGCCATATACAGGAGGTTGTGGGACAGTCACAGACCGTACCTGCCAGGCTGTAGAGATTGCCATTACTGGCCATGGACACCCCTCCATGCATCCAACACTAACCCAGTCCTGCACCTGTCAATGTATACACATACAGTCCTGGGATCTGTACCACAACCTGTGGATAAACATGAGTCAGTAATGTTAACCTTTGTTGCATAGAATTGTCAGTTACTACATACGGATATGAGCCATACTCACCCTCCAAAGTAATAACCACTGCTGACTGTTGCCGAGATATGCATACAACCATTCAAAGTGCTGTACAACACAATAACCAGTCACTACACAAGTATAACCCATGATCACTACAGCACACAGTATGCTCACTATCACAGAGCCATAGCAGATGTACATACATCCAAGGTGATCATGTACAGATAATGCAGCACATTCAAGAGTGATAATCTCAACATACATATCTATATACAATATATATATATATATATATATATATATATATATATATATATATATATATATGTAGATAGATACATACATACACACATACACACACACACACACACACACACACACACACACACACACACACACACACACACACACACACACACACACACACACACACACACACACACACACACAACACACATGGCAGGGTTGGGAGCAGAACACAAGCTTAACCACTGTACCACACAACAGCATTATGCAGTTACAAAATGCGCTGCCGTGATTAGTAGATCACAGCATTCACACAGGCATACGTCTAGCCTGCAGACACCAGCATCAAAGGCAAAGACGCCGCACAGATGTTATGGAGAGTAAATACTGTAAAAGCAATGTACTGTTGTCATGCAGCTGGAAACACACACACACACTTGGCAGGGCTGGGAGTCGAACATATACCTAACTACCCTATCACACTACAGCATGACACATTTATAGAACGCGCTGCTGAGATTACTAAACACAGCAGTCCCAGAGGCATACGTCTAGGCACTTGGCATCATCTACAAAGGCAAAGATGCCAGTAGGAAATATCTGTGGTGTGAGGCATCTAAAAGCATGACTGAGTCCCCAGACGGACAGGAGCATGCGTGCGCACACACACACACACACACACACACACACACACACACACACACACACACACACACACACACACACTTGGCAGGGCTGGGAGTCGAACATACACCTAACTACCCTATCACACTACAGCATGACGCATTTACAGAATACGCTACCGAGATTACTAAACACAGCAGTCCCAGAGGCATACTTCTAGGCACGTGTCATCATCCGCAAAGGCAAAGATGCCGGTAGGAAATATCTGTGGTGTGAGGCATCTAAAAGCATGACTGAGTCCCCAGGCAGACGGGAGCATGCGCGCACACACATAACACACACTTGGCAGGGCTGGGAGTCGAACATACACCTAACTACCCTATCACACTACAGCATGACACATTTACAGAACGTGCTGCCGAGATTACTAAACACAGCAGTCCCAGAGGCATACTTCTAGGTGCTTGTCATCATCCACAAAGGCAAAGACGCCGGTAGGAAATATCTGTGGTGTGAGGCATCTAAAAGCATGACTGAGTCCCCAGGTGGATGGGAGCATGCGTGCACACACACACACACACACACACACACACACACACACACACACACACACACACACACACACACACACACACACACACACACACACACACACTTGGCAGGGCTGGGAGTCGAACATACACCTAACTACCCTATCACACTACAGCATGATGCATTTACAGAATGCGCTACTGAGATTACTAAACACAGCAGTCCCAGAGGCATACTTCTAGGCACGTGTCATCATCCGCAAAGGCAAAGACGCCGGTAGGAAATATCTGTGGTGTGAGGCGTCTAAAAGCATGACTGAGTCCCCAGGCGGACTGGAGCATGCGCGCACACACACACACACTTGGCAGGGATGGGAGTCGAACATACACCTAACTACCCTATCACACTACAGCATGACGCATTTACAGAACGCGCTGCCGAGATTACTAAACACAGCAGTCCCAGAGGCATACTTCTAGGCGTGTGTCATCATCCGCAAAGGCAAAGACGCCGGTAGGAAATATCTGTGGTGTGAGGCGTCTAAAAGCATGACTGAGTCCCCAGAAGGACAGGAGCATGCGCGCACACACACACACACACACACACACACACACACACGCACTTGGCAGGGCTGGGAGTCGAACATACACCTAACTACCCTATCACACTACAGCATGACGCATTTACAGAATGCGCTACCGAGATTACTGAACACAGCGGTCCCAGAGGCATACTTCTAGGCGCATGTCATCATCCGCAATGACAAGGACGCCGACAGGGATTGTATAGAGAGTGATCAGTCTGAAAGCATACAGACATATTACTGTCCCACGGTAGACATAGACAAACACACGGCAGTGGTGTGATTGGGACAACTAATGATTTATGGAGCACTACAACAACAATACATAGACACGGGATGCGCCACAGACAGTGTACCCTTCAAGATAGTCGACCAGTGTGTACTCGGTAGGCATCCATCGTGACGTTGAAAATGGACATCTGTTGCCTGGATGACCACCATGGCTATACAGGATGTCAACGACCATGCCCATGCACAGAGGGACATCACCGACACAAGGTGTCACTGGCCATGGCCACACGCTTAGTAATACACATCCGTTCGGACTGTACTGTGTGTCGATCTACAAAACAGCATACTGGGCATGCTCACACACTTAGCAGTTGCAAAGGGCCATCTTGCATGCAGACGGAGTCTCAACACGCAAGGGCTCGGTTTGGACTGTCCTGTGTGTCTATCTATACAACAGTGTACTGGGCATGCTCACACAGCAGTTGCAAAGGGCCATCTTGCATGCAGATGGAGTCTAAACACGGAAGGGCACAGTAAGGTATACCTCTCCCCATGCACAGGGTGGGCCGTCTTGCATGCAGACAGAGTCTAAACACGGAAGGGCACAGTAAGGTATAACTGTCCCCATGCACAGGGCGGTCACACACATGCAGCTGCCATCACAGCTGTCACAGGTGCAGATCACAGACGTACACACCGCAGTACACACTGTAGCCCTCAAGACATCAACATGTCGTTGGTGCAGCAATACACAGCCATACATTACCACAACACCATGTGACACATGACCAGTGGACTGTACAGAGGTCTACAGCAACTGTGCAAAGTACACATGTACCGACAGGGTTCCAACAGGTGTTATGCATTGCAATGATACTACTATACATAACCAGCTCTGCTCAAGAAATACCAGGGGCCCCGGGTCTTACACAGCTGTGACAGATGAGTGTTGCTGTACACCAACGAACACACATGTTTGGATATGTCATACATGTGATTGCAGTGGATGTGTGCATGGAACACATACACAATGCATATGTACATAGTATAGCCTTTGCTGTCCCCCGTGCAGAACAGTGGCCTAAGCAATCATATGCACGCAAATGGAAGGTGGGTCCATGTCTGTTGAATGCTCACAGTACAGGAGGTAGCAATGTTGACCAAGAACACATTCCCCTGTACTAGTCGCCCATGACACCCATGATATCATACCACAGTCCATGTGTTATGTATGTCAATACACATGTCCACCAATAGCAATGCATACAAACATGACTACAGGAGACGCATGTAGGAACAACACACATGTACAATCTGTACTGTGCATGCAGCAACCATGCATGTGCAGTGGCTGATGGATGTCCGTAACACAGCTGTGCCTAACTGCAACATGCAGTCACAATGCAGCCCCACCATTCACACCTGTATATGGTGACATACTGACAGTACAGTTGGTTGTACATCACGTATGGAAGGATGTGTGTACATAAAGTGGTGATCCACCTGTGTAGATGTATGTGTGCCGGGGATGACTCACAGGTGTGTCACATGCCATCCTATCATGCCATGTGCAAACAGTACGCTATGTCACTGTTACTTGACGGTGATGGCATAACACATACACAGCGGTCAGGTGTTACCAAGTGTATGTCACATGACACCTGTAACACTTACATCCTCCCATGTGCATATAGCAGCACAATTGCCAGACATAGTGTTGGTACCCATAATGCGGACAATACCGCTGCATGTCTATCAAACGTCTCATCATATGGCAGGTGTATCATTCCCAGCACTGCCATGTATGTCCACTTGTCTGACCACATATGCCACATATGGTGGGGATTATGTCCCAGTTGTTACACATCCCTGTACACCGTTGTAGAGATCTGTACATACTGCAGTGTGGAAAGCATGATGTTGGCAGGTGTGGTGCATCACACACATCGGCTATCCGTATACACATTTCTGGTCACCACAATGTGTGTGTGTATGTATGTATGTATGGCTGTCTGGTGCTTGATGTGAGGGTGCATGCTACCATACAGTGAAAACAGGATCACTAACCCCTCATGGTGACTAACCCCTCATGGTGATGCAGTCTACTACCCTGTTGATGCCATCAGTCCCAGCCGTACTGGCTACCTGTGCATGTTCCTTCTCTGTGTCACGTTGTGTGGGTGCAAAGTACTGCGAGGGTGATGACCACATAGGCAAGGGTCCTCACCTCAACACTATGGGGTGTGCGTTATAGTGGTGTAGACCCCGTGAATGTGGCCATGTTCCTGTAATGTGATAGGGTATTACTGCTACACAGTGTGGCCTTATGCTATCAAGTGGCCTCTAATGTCATCATTGGCCAGACCGCTGTGTACAACCCCTGCACCATGTCAACATACCTGTAATGTTTCCTGGTATGTATGTCACGTCTCTGTCCGCAGTAGTCTGTTCAACTGACCACATGCTTCAGGTGCAGTATATGTGCGGACATCTGTGTCATGTTAGACTTTCCAACAGTCAGGTTGAGGGTACGTTTAGCATGCTGATATTGCCATACGTGCCTGTGAGTACTCCACAGATACACATGGGGGACTGCAAACACAGCTACCTGCAGGCACATGTCAGTACACCATAGGAGGGAACCAGGGCATCATTACCAACATGCTGTTACTGTTGTAACCGAGACACATACTGTGAACATATCACAATGCATGCTGCACCTGGACTACATGGTATGACTGGTGCATGTTGACAGTACACAACCAATGTCACATACACATCTCTCAGTATTCACACACAACCAATGCAACATACACATCCCTCACTATGCATACAGAAGTAATGTTAGCTACACCTCTCACTATTTTGTTCACCCTGTGCATCAGACCATTTGAGCATATCCCTGCACCGATGGTGTGGATGGCAGGGATGCGTCACAGGCTTCATCATATGCACAGGGTGATACTGTTTGCCAGGGGCATAGGCTGCACCAATGGATGACATCATGTGTGTGGGTAAGGGCCTGTGATTTGATTGGACATGTCTGTTCCGTATACATGTGGGTGTTGTGGAGCCCTACAGTTGTGTTTGCTGTGTGCATGTATGTGGGCACACAGTTCTGTCATTTGCGAGGCCTACACAAGGGTGTTATCGACAGCTCCAGATTGTACAGACCAGGTTGTACAGCTCACTGTGATCGGCCACGGCCATGTGTCCTGTGCCTGCCAGGGGTTGCACGGGCACTACCAGGCGGAGGTACAGAATGGCTAATGTCCAATGACACATGGCCACTGGAACCATGTCTTCGCTGGGAATGTCCAGGGCCACATCCACGTGGCCTGCTGTGCCCTGGTGTGGACAGCACAGCACCAGCTGCACTGCTACTGCTACCGGCACTATGGGAGCGGCCATGTGAGGTGGCACGCTCACATTGACCTGCACTAGGTGGTGCAGCTGGCCTACGTCCATGTGGCTTACACCTCACCCCTACCAGATGTTCCAGCACAGGCAGCTCACGCTCGCGGATTGCCATGCCACGGTCAAGGATCCTGACCATGTCACCCAATCGCCTGTCCAGAACATCAGCAATCTGTTGTTGAGCACCTGCCAATGCCTGGATGTTGTTGTTTAGGGTATGGATAGCAGCCCTCTGCAGCCTCTGCCCTTCTCTGTTCTGCCGTTTGGCATGTGCCTGTGCCACCATTACAGTCTGGATCATGCGTCTGGTGATTCCAGCTGCTGCGCTATGTCCTGCAGGTGCATATCTGCCAGAGGTCCTCCTACGAGCAGCACCAGCCACATGCCTGTGTGGCACATCGGCAGTCAGTACACTGCCACCATGGTGTGGAGACACACCTTCTGTAGCCAGCACACGTTCCTGTTCAACGCTAACAGACGCTGACTGTCCTTCCTCTATGGCCACTGGTGATGCGGTATGTGTTGGCAGCTGAACTGTCTGCGGGGAAGAGGGGGACATAGCTGGGATGGCAACTGTTAGCACAGATTCAGCCCCTGACATCCCTGCCTGTACCTCATGCATATGTTCATCACTGCTAGCATCTGTGGAGACACTATCAGATGGACCGCAGGACAGTAATGCACCTACATCACCTGTGAATGCAAAGAAAGACTCTAAATTACAATAGACACACACACACACACACACACACACACACACACACACACACACACACACACACACACTGACACACACACACTGACACACCATGCATGTGATATGACAGATGGCATGCAGCATGCTTGTGATACAGCTGACAGCATGCAGCTCAGACATCACTAGTGTTTGTAAGCATACCCCCTGGAATGCGCACTACAGCAGGCAGGTGTCATATCATTATCCATGCAATTCACACGATCATGGTAGTATGCATGCATCCCCGTGATACACCATGTGGACCAGAACAGGATAACAGTACACATCGCTGACGTGACCCTGACATGTAATCTGCTGACGTGTGCATTAACATGCATGCATGCCTGACACAATGGTGTCCTGACACATGTACAGCATCGTTGGGTATCACATTGCGGTGTTGTCCATATGCCCTACAGATAGAATGCATGTTGAGCAAATGTGCATGGGCATGGTAGGGGACTGTGAGCCATCTACATTGCTGTACAGTGTGAAGTACAGACACTGTGCCATTGCATGGCATCATGAGGCATCTATATTGCTAAACAGTGCATGATATGATATGTACGCATTACATATCCAGAACTGCATGCATATCCATGACATACCTGTGGATTGTGACCCACGATGCTGAGGTGTATACACACCACACCAAACCATGCTGTGTCATGTGACAGGTCACTGGAGGACATACAGATGACACCCCTGCACGATGACTACAGAGTGTTAGCTGCCTGGCAACCATGTCCACACATAGCGGACCTGTCACGTCACCATTTCACACATGACATTGATGTACCACGCACACAAGGTGCACAGCTAACAGTGATGTCCTACGGCAGCAAGGGAAAAGTACAGTATCTGTGGCCTGGTGTCACTGTCAGTGGAATCTGTAAAGGTGACTACTGTCATGCTATGACACAGATGTCATGTTCAACACATCTTATGAGGTAGATATCACTGACACCTCCACTAGCTGTGCACAGGCATTTAAGATGTGCAGCATACCACATCACCTGTACAATTGGTCTAGTACGGCTGTAATTGGTCCATGTGTGGGCAAAGTGGGACAGGGTGTATCGACATCCCATCTACTGTGTGGCTACATGTCTCCGGCCATCCCCCATGGAAACGTGTGCACATGTGTTGGTCATGTATGTGATGGCCGTCTATCACACATGCCTGTGTTGTCCCATATGACATACACTCATAGATGTTGGATATGTCACCATCCACAGGGCTATGCAGACAACAGGTGTATGTGTGGTATGTGGGGTATGGGTAATGGGAAAGTGTGACAATATTGCAACCAAAACACTACGTGTCTGAAACATGTTGGATGGAACATCACAATGTGTGAACCCATTGCTGGGGCATATAACACAATGGTGACGCCTGTGGTCTGCCCATATCACTGCTCACTGTGCGGTACGGTTTTGTGAACCACACATTTTGTTCCACTGTATAGTACATATGCCTCCATTGTAGAACACCTCCACCGTTGTATGCACAGCTGGACACACATGTAGCAATGACAAATACTGTGGTGTCATGTCTGTGTGTCATTTCATTTGTATATATTGCACATGGGTGGCCTGTGTGGATGATGAGTGATGCAACCTGTATATCCATGTATTAACTGGCCACATGGTGAATAGATCTATGCTTTGACATGCCTGATACCGATGACAGTCTCACCAGCAACGGACTCTTGTCTGTGTGACACGCCAGAGGTACCTGTATAGGGTGACACAGCAGCATGAACGTTATCCATGACTGTATGACAGCCACAGGGTGCACAGTGCAAGTTAACACATTTGCCTCTACAATAGCATATAGTAAGCACATGTGTGCATACCATACCTCTCAACCTCTTAGAACAATAAATGTGGACAAAGCCTACTATGATGGGGGACAAATAGGGACAACTGTGACATATTGCTCTTACAAACCTAGAAATATGCTAGACTAATAGGTTTGCATGCACATGGTTTTTGCATGGAATGTGCAGTCGTAAACACAAATGTATGTCATCATTTAATGACTCCATTCCTCAGCTATTTGCCAGAAAGGGTTAGATATTAAGGGGAACACACCGACAATATGAGGCAGACATCTGGACATCCTGCAAATACCTGTACAGTTCAGAGGTATGGTGCATACACAGGGTAGCATAATGTAGCATGCAGCATGTGTGTCCATATACCTTGCATATGTTGTTACATTACATGATGTACACTGACACATGCACGTGCGTGGGATATACTGGCCATATGTTCAGTACTGACTTACCAGGCAACTCCAGGCTCATTGGTTGGGAGACACCCACCTCCACGATGGCAGCTAGTGTTTGTGGGGGCTGTACAAAGGGTGTCCTCAGACTGGCCAGCAGCTCCTCTGTGTGTGTGAGTGGAGGCTGGGTTGGTGGCCCACCACCTGTTCCACCTTGTTCCCTGGCGAATGCAGTGGCATGCTGTTTTGCATGACGTATCAAGTCCGTGCAGTGTCTGCGCACCTGCTGGTAGGTGTGGTTGTGGCCACCCACTTTGTTGACCCTCCTGCGAAGATCCTGCCACAGGTCGTCCTGCTGCTGTGCGTGCTGTGGCACATAGCTAAATAACACCTCGTAGTTCTCTTGGAGGTATGGGATTAGGACATCATCCTCCTGTCGGCTGTATGCTGGTAGGAGTGTACGAGGCATTATCTGTAAGACATGATGAAGGCGACAGGTCACATTTACAGACATGTACAGTGATACTGCTGCACATACATTTCTAGTACTTCTGCACAGTTATCTTTGCAAATCAACATGACACTAACATGACTGGCATGTATGTGTCACACACATGTAACACCCATTATGCATTGGATATCATCCCCATATATGTGTGTCACCTCATTAGTGTTCCTACTGCATGTGACATCTGTCTTCATGTGGGCATGTCTGTTTGCCTGCACTGGTGTTCTTACCTATCTGCACATGCCTGGATGTATCCATGGTAATGCTGTTGACCTTGATGCTGTGTATATGTTACATATCAACACAGACACAGCCTTAATGGACTTGGGCAGTGACAATGCACCAAGTACACATGGGAACCTGTACATGCATCTGTTTTGCCATAGATATCTACACTGCACTGTACAGCTGTTCAGCATCCTGCCACGGATCGCCTGTGTTGCACATGTGATAGACATAGGACAATGGCTAGTCGGACGTCATTTGCAGGTAAGGTTGTCGGCTATAGCATGTACGGGCTGGGTTTACTAGCTGTATCCGACACCCATTACGCCACCGCGAGGGGCATCAGTGACACATTACTGATCCAGATAGTTGATATTACATCTACCATACGGCCATCACACCATGTATGACAGGGATGATATGTGCAGCTATGTGGACAGGGCTGCATGGTATGGCGGGAGTATGTCACAGGTATGGCACAGGTATCTGTCCAGCATGTGGCCATCCTAGTCATAGGACGGTGGTTGCCCATGATGTATGTCTTTCAGATCAGGCTATGGACATGTAGCATGTCCAACAGCATAGTGTGGCATATGTCTGTATGCAAGGTGGATAGCATGCTGCATACTGGAAGTGAGTATTGTGGAGGCTGGTATCGGCCATCCACACATTGGCCCTACCACTGGAGGGTGATATGTGTTCCAATATTGGTCACATGGGTGCTGTGTATGCCTGTCCAATGATCTCCATGCTCATGGATACCACCCTGTCATGTCATGGGTACCTCGGATGACTACCTAAAGGGCCAGGGAGACATCTCCAGCTCAGGGAGGTGTACTGCACAACACCATCCCTAACACAGTGTCCATAATATTGACCACAGCCTAGGTGTTACTAAATGGGTACAGGGGTATTCCCCTAGTGGTGTCATTGCGGATATCATCCACCAGAATGTGCACATATGTCACACACCTCACACACACAGCCCATTCTGTATGTTGTTCACAACACTGTGACAACTATTGCCCATAGGTCATGGCCATTCACATCCTCACATACACAGATGGCTGACATTTGTCTGTGTGGTATGGGCTACAATGCGGGTGGGGTACAACACATTAACCCTAGTTTACTGTCGCTGACACCGTGTGATATGCACATGTCACTGTAGCACCTTTAGTAGTTGTGAGTCTGTCAACAGGCCACTAGTAGAACACTCCTGTGACATACAAAGGCATTTGTAGTCAAACATCTGTACTGTCTTGTACATCTGTACTGCTAACATCTACATTGATAATGGTTCATGGACTTGCAGACCATACCCGGCAGTGTTCTGATGTGGTGCCACAATCATGACTGTCGTCAACACGTGTGGGTTGATATTATCCAACACCCTATCTGTATTGTATGGGCATGCTTGGCACTTGTTCAGAGCTTCTTGGCACGTTATGAGCTACTGCTTAGTATAGCACCCATTTCACACCAGTCCTCACAGGTACACTGTCTGTCCATACATTTCCAGCTTGCTTACAGTACAACAGCTGTCGTACACACATCACTCACATATCTCATGAGACATGGTGGTTTATACGGCATGTCCACCTGGCATGTACCACTTATATACAGGCATGTCCAACTGGCACGTACCAGTGCTATTGCCTGTCACTATGATGACTATGTTGTACATGTGGCAATAGAGCTATTCTCATGTACACAGTCAATGCACACCTCCCAACATACAACAGTACAGCCTGTGGGGGATGCACATATGCAGCCCTGCTGGGGGTTATACTGTCACCAACCCTGGCTGCACCTGACAGTCATGTGGGGATATGCAACATTCGCAACACACCCCACTCATCACATAGTCGCACATGATCCCCACCACAGGCCACACATACGGAGACACCTTGTACAGTACCCCTCCATACTCTGTATGGGCACCAATGGCAGCCCACATCACCAAACACAACCCCACCAACCTATAGCCCACAGACACGTGTGCCCATCACATACAGCCAATAGGGTGTCATAACATACACAACACACCTGCCATAGGTGACTGTCAGTGGTCACACTGCTGTTCCACTCAACAGGCTACACAAGGCGATAGTCACTTACATCCTGCTGTCAGGTAACTGGTTCTGCAACATAACCTATGCACACATGCCACAACTAAGCAGGTACGATGTGACTGTCATTTTCCATGTTTGTGTGACTGAAGTTGTATCTCAGGGCACAGACTACATGTGCAGGGACATGTAATAGCCCACCAGTGTTGTAGCTCTGATGGTGTGGTCCGAGCCCTGGGGAGCATTTTGCGGTCATCCGGACCTGTTACCACAGTACAATGAGCAACTGTGTCACTCCCAACAGTTGTTCATGCTTCTGCTGTCATTCCACAGGTGTCTGGTATACGTCCACTTTGACAGACCTGGTCAAACAACATGATGCTGTGGCACAGTTGACCTGCAGCTGTCAGCCCTGGGAGTATGGATCACATGTTGGACTCTTGCTGCTTTTATATTGCCTGTCTTGCACAGTGTCCAATAACAGTCACCACCAGAACGGGAACTGGCTAGCGAAACATGTGGTCATGTAACACAATGCTTGACATCATCCTCTGTGACGCCACAGGCAAGGCACACCTGATACTGCACCGCTTCAATATCTCTGCAGTGACTGGGACCTGCCACTTGGCTCTGCAGAACACACCTGCAATGACTGGTTATAGACAGACCGTACCTCTCAGGCACGTACCTGGACTGGCACACCCACGTCTGAGGTGTCCCCATATTCCATCATGTTGTACACACATCCCGGCTGGTTACTTAGCACAATGCATCACAGGTGCTCCACGTGCAACTAACTGTGTCTGGAACTGCTATGCACAGTATTACCAGCTGTGGATTCAACATACCCCATGGTTACCAGACCTCATTTCATGGTGTACTGGACAGTTGGGCTCATACTGCTGCTACTGATGTGAGACTGACAGTAACCCACATTTAACTGTGATAGCCGCACATGTACCGACACATTAGGCGTACGCTGTCCGTGAGTCATAACTTCCGCTCTGCTGGTTCGACCCATACACACCACCTCCAAGACCAACAGTATCCTTGACATGGACACTACCAACATGTGACTGCTGTTCAACACCTGGGGTTATCCCCTCATTGGTGGAGACCGAACATATGCTACTCCCCCTTGTTAGCCACATACCTACACCACACACTTCACGGCATACACAGTAGATGAGTACTACAACATCTACTACAGATGTCGTATGACAGCGGTACTTGACGTCATGACACATGTGCAGGTGGACAATGCACATACAAACGCTGAGACATTCCCCAATGCACTTCATTAGCATGTACACGACAATATGGATCATGCTATTCCACAAAGAGCCATGATGGTACACACCAGATAACAGACTCCACTCTGGGGGTGCGGTTCCATGGACATACTTTACAACAGCAGGTGGGGGCTGTTTCACAGTGGTGTACATTCCCATGGGTGGGGTAACTCACTGGTCAGCCTCGGTAGGGCCACAGGATCCCTCATCACATACTCCATAACTAGCTACGTACACATTACTGCGACACATTCCGAGATGTACCACAAGGCATTATGGTGGTATGTCAGTAGTTGTATGCAATACCCACATCTGCTCACACATACAACTGTCACTCTGGAACATGACAGTAACAGGTGATGTTGGCAACATGCTGTCTGATGGCTTCAATGCTAACATTACACCCTCTCACTCCCTACGGGGCCACATTCCTTACAGGAACATTGCAGTGTACCTGCGGTCACACCTACACAGTACTGACCTGCACTCTATATGTCCTAGGACACTGGCCCCTTGTCACCCTACAAAATCCCAGGCTGTGATGTCCACAGACCTCTGAACGACATGTCTCCCCACTGGGACACCATATTCAGTAATAGCCTTGTACCAGACATTGTGGCCCTGACTGGCACACAGCAACAGTTACACTCCACACAGGTGGTGCCACAATGCATGACTGAGATTATTGCCCTACACACCTGGACTGTTCTGCACAGCTATAGGGCACATCATCATGGACATCATTCGCTGAGTCTTTGTTGTGCTCCGGTCCTTTGATGCCAGCTGAGTTGGTCTTGATGGGGCCACAGCATGCCTCCTACACCTGTTGAACACCTTTCATACAGTCGCCAGAGTAGTTGATGATGACACGGGGGTCCACACAGCCTACATTGTCCTCACACTGCCTTACAGCACCGTTCTCCATTCTGGTATTGACAACATACACATCCACCTGCACATCAAAACATATGTCTCAGGATGTTATGCAAAGTGGCTAATAGACGGGACACACACACTGAGGGTGGCATACCATATCACATACTGCATTCCAGTCACACTTGACATACCGCAGTCCTCAGTCATGGGGCCCTCATGTTCGGTATATGCTTCCCTGAGGTACAGGCTACCACTGAGGGACTTCCTGCCTAGCTTTACAGATGACTGCATACCAAGCGCTGTTGATCCACCAGCTGATACAGACCTCATCCATATGGGTGTCACTGTGACGGATACCTGATATGAACATCATGGCCTCAACCTGCATGACACTTGGTATGAACATCACCTTTGCAGTACACCATCCACCCACTGGTTATCACATAGGTGTTAGTCCCCTACATACATGTCGCATTATGCGTGTTGCTACACATGTATGTCGCACACTCCTGTGATTACCACATTGCCACTGTGGTGTGGATATCCTTCTCACGTGTCCACACTTGTCTGTACTGGGTGTGTAGCTGGTACATAGGCACCCATTGTACCTCTGAACACCGGACATATACACACATCCATGGGTACAACACCCCGCTTAGGGTGTACCGTACACAACAGCTACAGCTTTACATCACTCAACATTAAAACGCCATGATGTTTATTGAGCTACAACAGTTAAAGTTTGCGGCTGAAGTACAGACACCATGTCTGTACACATTTGTGGACTACATACTCACTGGTGACCTCTGCTGCAAAGACAGGGCCCATGTCTGCAAATATGTTAATGGATATGCTCCGCATACGCGACATACACAATAGCCACTGTGAGCATGATGCTCATGGATATGTGCACACACGTGACAGTGTGTGGGATGTGCTTGGGGGTTGCATTCCCAGACCAGACATTCACCATGCTTTGGGACAATATTCCTATGTACAACACGCATGGACAGTCAGTAGCAGTGTTCATGTTATACCTCACTTGGTGGATGGTGGACACATGTACGCTAGGGATCACTGCAGTGGCTGTACTGTGCAGGGATGCAGGTTACACATGGCTCTTCTGTTCACAGGACGCTACACTAGAGAGGTGCCACTGGTGTGCACACTGTAGTTGTTGTTACACATAGACTTGCCAGACTGCATGGTACCCCACTATGAACCTGTGGAGCTATTACATGCCCTTTGTGCATGGTTACTGGAATAGCCCTTCCATTTAGATTAGCTGTCACGCTATTATAATGTCCCATGACTACAGGCCATATGTATCCTGTTATTGTACACGTAATCATGTTCTTCTTTGTCTGTCACATCTCTTCTGCTATTCTAGTATGGGAGTAATGTTTGCGTCCTTTGCAAATGCACAGAGTGGATTACATTATTTATTTAATCATAACTGTTTATACATAAATTAATTACATACTATTCACATCACTATAACGATACCTTTGGTATGAATCATATGCCTGTTCTCCTGTGTAGCATATCTGACATATCAATCTACTGTACTATACATTACACATATTTTACATGGTATCCCATAATTCAAAGTATACTTGCACAGCGGGACCACCTTAGACATGTCATTGACGTTATATGCCCATACACATGCGTACTGTTACAGTATATCCACATATGCTATCCCTGCTATGGCACGTGCTTGTTGGACATACCCTGCCACTGATGGCTGGTCGTATGACATTGTTCTGTTTAAAGCCATCATGTTGCATCCCTTGTGGTGTCTGTGCTGTTTACCCAGGCCCACTGCTGAACGCACAATTTCTACAAGTGTTAGTATGATCAGCAAGACATCACTACATAAATACCATTTCCACTTTATGCATGGCGGACACTTTTAATTACTGCAAACCAGGCTATGCATACACTGACATAACTTAATACAGAACATACTATACATACAGTTAGCGTCCTACATACCTTGATATCGCGTTCGGTATTTCGTCTCTATCTCGCTCTTCTGTATCACTCTTTAAACTGTTTTACAGCATGAACATACAGTTTGCATATCTGGCAAGTATTCCTTATATACGTCGATACCTGCAACATGTGGTTTACTGCTGCCAATTGGTATTCGGTGTGACTAATTACGTGCACTTCAGCTGTGCAGCTACTCCATTCACCAATTACGCGGCAACAGTGGGGTATAATTGAGTTCTCCACTTGGCGTTGCCATTTGCCCTGCCTTCAGGGTGATGGCCTGTATTGTGTTTTGTTGTGTAATTGCAACTGCTATATGTAGAGCCAAGTGTATTTTGGAGTCATGTCCCCCATGGATTGTGTGTGGTGGCTTGAGTATGTGGTTCTACCTGTGACTGTACCTGTCATCCCACCCGTCTGATAACGGACTATTGCAAACACCTGTAACATCGCCGTTCGTACCGTTATACGATGGATACAATTTTGCATGGTGCCTTTAAATGTGTCTCTCACAAGGTATGTTAACGGTTCAGCAAATGTAATTGACTAACTGGATGTTTGTGCTGTGATTACGGTCTGTATTGCTATTGTTTCCGGTGTGGGGGATGTAGGCGGGTGTACTTAGCATATATGGCTTTGTGGGGCTTGCATTTCTACGTAGTCCATATATGTGTGTGTGGGCCCCTTCCCTAATTACAGTGCTATCACTTAGTAGACTTCTGTTATGGGAATTTACTTTGGGCCATTGTTAATTGGTTTTTATGTGGTATGCAGGTGAGGTTGATACTTCCATACCTCCGGATGTACGGCGATATGTGCAGGGATATTTCTAAATGACCGCTATCCCGTGTATGTCTGTCCCAGATATTTGCAGTCATTGCAGTGGTGTTGGTGTCAGACTCTCTGTGGCATGGCTTGCCACCTTTTCATATGGCCATAGTTGGACACTTACGGGTCACACAGTGGTGTTTACAGGCTGACATATGGCCACAGTCAGTACACAGGATAGCACATACTTTTATCCTCATTACATACAAATTGTTCTTGGACCTTGCCTACTTATCGGTTTGCATGTCACATTTCCATTTCTTACATACAGGCATGAGTATTTCCTGCAACTATTGCATAATATTTGGGACATACTAATGTCCTACACTCTCAGACAGTTGCCCTTTGTAATGTTTCATGTCAGGGCACACCTGCCCAGGGAGGGGCTGTCCCTCCCAATGTGGGACAGGTGTTTACCGCATGCCCACGGCTAGCTATACCCGCACCTACCGTAATCATCTACCTCCGAGTTGCCACCTGCAGACACACGATGCGGACATACACACACACATTACAGTCACACGGAAACACACATGGCACCCTCAACATACACATACACAGGCTACATCACTCACAACCACAGTTGTACCGGTACCTACATGGACCGCACCACCGGCAGCGGTGATTACATGTCCTTACTATTATTATATTGCTCGCTGTTCTACTGTTCCAGTACTGTGTTCTTTCTGTCTTTCAGCCTCCTGGTTACGCAGGTGTCGGTGTGTGACACGTTCCATAGTTGGCGGTATCCTATTTATTTGTACCTTCAAGGTGTTTTGAATGTCGTTGACCTATCTATATATTTGCAGATGTCAGTGACTCCTTATATAGCAACATATATCACACTATCGCCCCTTTCTATCTGTATTATATATGTGTAGATATATATATATATATATATATATATATATATCTATATCTATGTGTATATATATATATATATATATATATATATATATATATATATATATACATATATACATATCTCGGATAGGGGTGGTGACAGGCACACTACGCCTTTCATTGTGTGTTTGTCAGTGTATACTGTGTTTCCTGACTCCGCACATTTGTGTCTGTACCTGTCACATTACACACCTGCCATAGGTTAAGATTACCTCCCGTCCCACTTTGGCGAGGGACAGTCCCTCTTTATGCAATTGTGTCCTGCAAAATATTTGTGAACATAGCAAATGTCCTGCGACTTTGGGACAAACATATTCCTATGGTTTTGTAATAGTTGCATAAAACACTTATTCTGTCTCTGACCCACCTACATATTACAGGACATGGAACACGCACCTGCGACCATTACTAGAATAAGCGTTTTATCTATGCAAAAGACTGACATTCTGGTTTTTGTACTGGCCGGGTGTATGTGTCGGCCTGCAGACATCTGGCGTATGTCCCACATTGGTCATTTGAAATGTGGCCACCCTACCGTGCATTACATCTTGGCTAGCAATAGTGTTGGGTGATTGTATACATGATTGCCTGTTCCACTCCTGGCAGTGGTCGTTTTACCCTTCAGAGCTGGCGCTATTTGTTCAGGGGTGACTAATGCTGGTTTCACCTGTTCTGTACATCATTGACCGTGATCTGCGCAGTGGTCGGTGAAGCTTAGCCCTGTTTCACCCATATCCGTGATAGTCATATTTAAACATTGCTTATCAGCTGTGGGCAACACTTATTCCCGCATAACGTGTGCTACACATATTCTGATGACCTGCATCTGGAATGCATTACTCGTGCCGTCGAGATTACTTTACATCCCTTGTGGGACTTGGGACCAGGAACATGCATGACAGTCACTGCATGTACCACTTGGACATCTGGGGTTGTACCGTATTATGTCATTTTGTATATGAAGTACACTACAGCAGTTACTCCACACTACACTCACATGGATAACTCCGTTAGTTTACTACTTGATGAGTCCAGTTAATGGTATGTCCATGTGATGTTTACTGGCTGTACTCGGCATTGGGTATGTATATCACAATTAGCTACACCGATAATGTGCTACACCTTCATAAGACCGTGGATGCAGCATGCTGGGGTGACGAATACCTGTCATGGGTACATCCCTGCCTCTCCAGCTCAGGGAGGTGTACTGCACAACACCATCCCTAACACAGTGTCCATAATATTGACCACAGCCTAGGTGTTACTAAATGGGTACAGGGTATTCCCCTAGTGGTGTCATTTATGATATCATCCACCAGAATGTGCACATATGTCACACACCTCACACACACAGCCCATTCTGTATGTTGTTCACAACACTGTGACAACTATTGCCCATAGGTCATGGCCATTCACATCCTCACATACACAGATGGCTGACATTTGTCTGTGTGGTATGGGCTACAATGCGGGTGGGGTACAACACATTAACCCTAGTTTACTGTCGCTGACACCGTGTGATATGCACATGTCACTGTAGCACCTTTAGTAGTTGTGAGTCTGTCAACAGGCCACTAGTAGAACACTCCTGTGACATACAAAGGCATTTGTAGTCAAACATCTGTACTGTCTTGTACATCTGTACTGCTAACATCTACATTGATAATGGTTCATGGACTTGCAGACCATACCCGCAGTGTTCTGATGTGGTGCCACAATCATGACTGTCGTCAACACGTGTGGGTTGATATTATCCAACACCCTATCTGTATTGTATGGGCATGCTTGGCACTTGTTCAGAGCTTCTTGGCACGTTATGAGCTACTGCTTAGTATAGCACCCATTTCACACCAGTCCTCACAGGTACACTGTCTGTCCATACATTTCCAGCTTGCTTACAGTACAACAGCTGTCGTACACACATCACTCACATATCTCATGAGACATGGTGGTTTATACGGCATGTCCACCTGGCATGTACCACTTATATACAGGCATGTCCAACTGGCACGTACCAGTGCTATTGCCTGTCACTATGATGACTATGTTGTACATGTGGCAATAGAGCTATTCTCATGTACACAGTCAATGCACACCTCCCAACATACAACAGTACAGCCTGTGGGGGATGCACATATGCAGCCCTGCTGGGGGTTATACTGTCACCAACCCTGGCTGCACCTGACAGTCATGTGGGGATGTGCAACATTCGCAACACACCCCACTCATCACATAGTCCCACATGATCCCCACCACAGGCCACACATACGGAGACACCTTGTACAGTACCCCTCCATACTCTGTGTGGGCACCAATGGCAGCCCACATCACCAAACACAACCCCACCAACCTATAGCCCACAGACACGTGTGCCCATCACATACAGCCAATAGGGTGTCATAACATACACAACACACCTGCCATAGGTGACTGTCAGTGGTCACACTGCTGTTCCACTCAACAGGCTACACAAGGCGATAGTCACTTACATCCTGCTGTCAGGTAACTGGTTCTGCAACATAACCTATGCACACATGCCACAACTAAGCAGGTAATGATGTGACTGTCATTTTCCATGTTTGTGTGACTGAAGTTGTATCTCAGGGCACAGACTACATGTGCAGGGACATGTAATAGCCCACCAGTGTTGTAGCTCTGATGGTGTGGTCCGAGCCCTGGGGAGCATTTTGCGGTCATCCGGACCTGTTACCACAGTACAATGAGCAACTGTGTCACTCCCAACAGTTGTTCATGCTTCTGCTGTCATTCCACAGGTGTCTGGTATACGTCCACTTTGACAGACCTGGTCAAACAACATGATGCTGTGGCACAGTTGACCTGCAGCTGTCAGCCCTGGGAGTATGGATCACATGTTGGACTCTTGCTGCTTTTATATTGCCTGTCTTGCACAGTGTCCAATAACAGTCACCACCAGAACGGGAACTGGCTAGCGAAACATGTGGTCATGTAACACAATGCTTGACATCATCCTCTGTGACGCACACAGGCAAGGCACACCTGATACTGCACCGCTTCAATATCTCTGCAGTGACTGGGACCTGCCACTTGGCTCTGCAGAACACACCTGCAATGACTGGTTATAGACAGACCGTACCTCTCAGGCACGTACCTGGACTGGCACACCCACGTCTGAGGTGTCCCCATATTCCATCATGTTGTACACACATCCCGGCTGGTTACTTAGCACAATGCATCACAGGTGCTCCACGTGCAACTAACTGTGTCTGGAACTGCTATGCACAGTATTACCAGCTGTGGATTCAACATACCCCATGGTTACCAGACCTCATTTCATGGTGTACTGGACAGTTGGGCTCATACTACTGCTACTGATGTGAGACTGACAGTAACCCACATTTAACTGTGATAGCCGCACATGTACCGACACATTAGGCGTACGCTGTCAGTGAGTCATAACTTCCGCTCTGCTGGTTCGACCCATACACACCACCTCCAAGACCAACAGTATCCTTGACATGGACACTACCAACATGTGACTGCTGTTCAACACCTGGGGTTATCCCCTCATTGGTGGAGACCGAACATATGCTACTCCCCCTTGTTAGCCACATACCTACACCACACACTTCACGGCATACACAGTAGATGAGTACTACAACATCTACTACAGATGTCGTATGACAGCGGTACTTGACGTCATGACACATGTGCAGGTGGACAATGCACATACAAACGCTGAGACATTCCCCAATGCACTTCATTAGCATGTACACGACAATATGGATCATGCTATTCCACAAAGAGCCATGATGGTACACACCAGATAACAGACTCCACTCTGGGGGTGCGGTTCCATGGACATACTTTACAACAGCAGGTGGGGGCTGTTTCACAGTGGTGTACATTCCCATGGGTGGGGTAACTCACTGGTCAGCCTCGGTAGGGCCACAGGATCCCTCATCACATACTCCATAACTAGCTACGACACATTACTGCGACACATTCCGAGATGTACCACAAGGCATTATGGTGGTATGTCAGTAGTTGTATGCAATACCCACATCTGCTCACACATACAACTGTCACTCTGGAACATGACAGTAACAGGTGATGTTGGCAACATGCTGTCTGATGGCTTCAATGCTAACATTACACCCTCTCACTCCCTACGGGGCCACATTCCTTACAGGAACATTGCAGTGTACCTGCGGTCACACCTACACAGTACTGACCTGCACTCTATATGTCCTAGGACACTGGCCCCTTGTCACCCTACAAAATCCCAGGCTGTGATGTCCACAGACCTCTGAACGACATGTCTCCCCACTGGGACACCATATTCAGTAATAGCCTTGTACCAGACATTGTGGCCCTGACTGGCACACAGCAACAGTTACACTCCACACAGGTGGTGCCACAATGCATGACTGAGATTATTGCCCTACACACCTGGACTGTTCTGCACAGCTATAGGGCACATCATCATGGACATCATTCGCTGAGTCTTTGTTGTGCTCCGGTCCTTTGATGCCAGCTGAGTTGGTCTTGATGGGGCCACAGCATGCCTCCTACACCTGTTGAACACCTTTCATACAGTCGCCAGAGTAGTTGATGATGACACGGGGGTCCACACAGCCTACATTGTCCTCACACTGCCTTACAGCACCGTTCTCCATTCTGGTATTGACAACATACACATCCACCTGCACATCAAAACATATGTCTCAGGATGTTATGCAAAGTGGCTAATAGACGGGACACACACACTGAGGGTGGCATACCATATCACATACTGCATTCCAGTCACACTTGACATACCGCAGTCCTCAGTCATGGGGCCCTCATGTTCGGTATATGCTTCCCTGAGGTACAGGCTACCACTGAGGGGACTTCCCTGCCTAGCTTTACAGATGACTGCATACCAAGCGCCGTTGTTGATCCACCAGCTGATACAGACCTCATCCATATGGGTGTCACTGTGACGGATACCTGATATGAACATCATGGCCTCAACCTGCATGACACTTGGTATGAACATCACCTTTGCAGTACACCATCCACCCACTGGTTATCACATAGGTGTTAGTCCCCTACATACATGTCGCATTGTACGTGTTCGTACTACACATGTATGTCGCACACACTCCTGTGATTACCACATTGCCACTGTGGTGTGGATATCCTTCTACGTGTCCACACTTGTCTGTACTGGGTGTGTAGCTGGTACATAGGCACCCATTGTACCTCTGAACACCGGACATATACACACATCCATGGGTACAACACCCCGCTTAGGGTGTACCGTACACAACAGCTACAGCTTTACATCACTCAACATTAAAACGCCATGATGTTTATTGAGCTACAACAGTTAAAGTTTGCGGCTGAAGTACAGACACCATGTCTGTACACATTTGTGGACTACATACTCACTGGTGACCTCTGCTGCAAAGACAGGGCCCATGTCTGCAAATATGTTAATGGATATGCTCCGCATACGCGACATACACAATAGCCACTGTGAGCATGATGCTCATGGATATGTGCACACACGTGACAGTGTGTGGGATGTGCTTGGGGGTTGCATTCCCAGACCAGACATTCACCATGCTTTGGGACAATATTCCTATGTACAACACGCATGGACAGTCAGTAGCAGTGTTCATGTTATACCTCACTTGGTGGATGGTGGACACATGTACGCTAGGGATCACTGCAGTGGCTGTACTGTGCAGGGATGCAGGTTACACATGGCTCTTCTGTTCACAGGATGCTACACTAGAGAGGTGCCACTGGTGTGCACACTGTAGTTGTTGTTACACATAGACTTGCCAGACTGCATGGTACCCCACTATGAACCTGTGGAGCTATTACATGCCCTTTGTGCATGGTTACTGGAATAGCCCTTCCATTTAGATTAGCTGTCACGCTATTATAATGTCCCATGACTACAGGCCATATGTATCCTGTTATTGTACACGCCAATCATGTTCTTCTTTGTCTGTCACATCTCTTCTGCTATTCTAGTATGGGAGTAATGTTTGCGTCCTTTGCAAATGCACAGAGTGGATTACATTATTTATTTAATCATAACTGTTTATACATAAATTAATTACATACTATTCACATCACTATACGATACCTTTGGTATGAATCATATGCCTGTTCTCCTGTGTAGCATATCTGACATATCAATCTACTGTACTATACATTACACATATTTTACATGGTATCCCATAATTCAAAGTATACTTGCACAGCGGGACCACCTTAGACATGTCATTGACGTTATATGCCCATACACATGCGTACTGTTACAGTATATCCACATATGCTATCCCCTGCTATGGCACGTACTTGTTGGACATACCCTGCCACTGATGGCTGGTCGTATGACATTGTTCTGTTTAAAGCCATCATGTTGCATCCCTTGTGGTGTCTGTGCTGTTTACCTTGTGGCCCACTGCTGAACGCACAATTTCTACAAGTGTTAGTATGATCAGCAAGACATCACTACATAAATACCATTTCCCACTTTATGCATGGCGGACACTTTTAATTACTGCAAACCAGGCTATGCATACACTGACATAACTTAATACAGAACATACTATACATACAGTTAGCGTCCTACATACCTTGATATCGTTCCGGTATTTCGTCTCTATCTCGCTCTTCTGTATCACTCTTTAAACTGTTTTACAGCATGAACATACAGTTTGCATATCTGGCAAGTATTCCTTATATACGTCGATACCTGCAACATGTGGTTTACTGCTGCCAATTGGTATTCCGGTGTGACTAATTACGTGCACTTCAGCTGTGCAGCTACTCCATTCGCCAATTACGCGGCAACAGTGGGGTATAATTGAATTCTCCACTTGGGCGTTGGCCATTTGCCCTGCCTTCAGGGTGATGGCCTGTATTGTGTTTTGTTGTGTGTAATTGCAACTGCTATATGTAGAGCCAAGTGTATTTTGGAGTCATGTCCCCCATGGATTGTGTGTGGTGGCTTGAGTATGTGGTTCTACCTGTGACTGTACCTGTCATCCCACCCGTCTGATAACGGACTATTGCAAACACCTGTAACATCGCCGTTCGTACCGTTATACGATGGATACAATTTTGCATGGTGCCTTTAAATGTGTCTCTCACAAGGTATGTTAACGGTTCAGCAAATGTAATTGACTAACTGGATGTTTGTGCTGTGATTACGGTCTGTATTGCTATTGTTTCCGGTGTGGGGGATGTAGGCGGGTGTACTTAGCATATATGGCTTTGTGGGGCTTGCATTTCTACGTAGTCCATATATGTGTGTGTGGGCCCCTTCCCTAATTACAGTGCTATCACTTAGTAGACTTCTGTTATGGGAATTTACTTTGGGCCATTGTTAATTGGTTTTTATGTGGTATGCAGGTGAGGTTGATACTTCCATACCTCCGGATGTACGGCGATATGTGCAGGGATATTTCTAAATGACCGCTATCCCGTGTATGTCTGTCCCAGATATTTGCAGTCATTGCAGTGGTGTTGGTGTCAGACTCTCTGTGGCATGGCTTGCCACCTTTTCATATGGCCATAGTTGGACACTTGCGGGTCACACAGTGGTGTTTACAGGCTGACATATGGCCACAGTCAGTACACAGGATAGCACATACTTTTATCCTCATTACATACAAATTGTTCTTGGACCTTGCCTACTTATCGGTTTGCATGTCACATTTCCATTTCTTACATACAGGCATGAGTATTTCCTGCAACTATTGCATAATATTTGGGACATACTAATGTCCTACACTCTCAGACAGTTGCCCTTTGTAATGTTTCATGTCAGGGCACACCTGCCCAGGGAGGGGCTGTCCCTCCCAATGTGGGACAGGTGTTTACCGCATGCCTACGGCTAGCTATACCCGCACCTACCGTAATCATCTACCTCCGAGTTGCCACCTGCAGACACACGATGCGGACATACACACACACATTACAGTCACACGGAAACACACATGGCACCCTCAACATACACATACACAGGCTACATCACTCACAACCACAGTTGTACACGGTACCTACATGGACCGCACCACCGGCAGCGGTGATTACATGTCCTTACTATTATTATATTGCTCGCTGTTCTACTGTTCCAGTACTGTGTTCTTTCTGTCTTTCAGCCTCCTGGTTACGTGTGTCGGTGTGTGACACGTTCCATAGTTGGCGGTATCCTATTTATTTGTACCTTCAAGGTGTTTTGAATGTCGTTGACCTATCTATATATTTGCAGATGTCAGTGACTCCTTATATAGCAACATATATCACACTATCGCCCTTTCTATCTGTATTATATATGTGTAGATATATATATATATATATATATATATATATATCTATATCTATGTGTATATATATATATATATATATATATATATATATATATATATATACATATATACATATCTCGGATAGGGGTGGTGACAGGCACACTACGCCTTTCATTGTGTGTTTGTCAGTGTATACTGTGTTTCCTGGACTCCGCACATTTGTGTCTGTACCTGTCACATTACACACCTGCCATAGGTTAAGATTACCTCCCGTCCCACTTTGCGAGGGACAGTCCCTCTTTATGCAATTGTGTCCTGCAAAATATTTGTGAACATAGCAAATGTCCTGCGACTTTGGGACAAACATATTCCCTATGGTTTTTGTAATAGTTGCATAAAACACTTATTCTGTATCTGACCCACCTACATGTTACAGGACATGGAACACGTACCTGCGACCATTACTAGAATAAGCGTTTTATCTATGCAAAAGACTGACATTCTGGTTTTTGTACTGGCCGGGTGTATGTGTCGGCCTGCAGACATCTGGCGTATGTCCCACATTGGTCATTTGAAATGTGGCAACCCTACCGTACGTACATCTTGGCTAGCAATAGTGTTGGGTGATTGTATACATGATTGCCTGTTCCACTCCTGGCAGTGGTCGTTTTACCCTTCAGAGCTGGCGCTATTTGTTCAGGGGTGACTAATGCTGGTTTCACCTGTTCTGTACATCATTGACCGTGATCTGCGCAGTGGTCGGTGAAGCTTAGCCCTGTTTCACCCATATCCGTATAGTCATATTTAAACATTGCTTATCAGCTGTGGGCAACACTTATTCCCGCTAACGTGTGCTACACATATTCTGATGACCTGCATCTGGAATGCATTACTCGTGCCGTCGAGATTACTTTACATCCCTTGTGGGACTTGGGACCAGGAACATGCATGACAGTCACTGCATGTACCACTTGGACATCTGGGGGTTGTACACGTATTATGTCATTTTGTATATGAAGTACACTACAGCAGTTACTCCACACTACACTCACATGGATAACTCCGTTAGTTTACTACTTGATGAGTCCAGTTAATGGTATGTCCATGTGATGTTTACTGGCTGTACTCCGGCATTGGGTATGTATATCACAATTAGCTACACCCGATAATGTGCTACACCTTCATAAGACCGTGGATGCAGCATGCTGGGGTGACGAATACCTGTCATGGGTACATCCCCTGCCTTGACACAACATCCATGATTACATTTTGTGGAGCCCCTCAGTAACGCAGTGGGGAATCCGTGCTGAGTGTGTGTAGGACAGTGCTTACACACATGTGCTCCCATGATTGCCTCTGCTCCAGTAAGCAACAATTGCTTACTCGATGTTGTGGTGATGGGAGTCACTGTTTGCCCCGTTTGGTGTTTTGCCTCTGACAATCAGGCATGTACTTACTGATGTACCTGAGAACCTATACACACAGCACCGACAGATGCTGATAGGCACATCTACTGTTCAGGTGTTGACATTTCCGTGTTCCAATGGCTGTTGCGTGTACAATGTTTGAGGGCTGCCTATGTAGGATTCCACAGTGGGCCACCTATACATCACAATTTACATGTGGTCGTGTTTGTGTGCCATCTATTGTACTGTGTGTGCAGGTGGAGAGGGGTGTCAGTCCATGGGAGCCTACACTGTCAAGGTATATGCTATACATTCCCTCTTTGCCAAGGCGTAGGCATATTGGGCATGCCTCCATCTGCTTACTGGGGCTGGCACAGTGTGTCCGTGGTCTGGATCCCTCTGTACCTGTGTTGGCCTTGGCAATTGCGGTGGGCTGTGAGGCCCTCCCCCATTTTGACCCTGCTGCAGCTGTTTCTGCAGGATCATATTATGTAGCATGGCACATACTATGAAGATGTGGGCACATGTGCCTGGGGAGTACTGCAAGACTCCACCAGATGTGTCCAAGCACCGGAACCATGATTTCAGCATCCCAAACACACGCTCTATGATGATTCTGGTTTGTGCATGTGCCTCATTATGGCATTCTTGCATTGGTGTGTGTGCATTTCTGATGGGGGTCTTTATCCACGGCTCCAGTGCATAGCCAGCATCCCCCACAAGGTGGCCTTGTGGGATGTCCCCCCTGACAAATACCTGATACAGCTGTGAGGCATGCCAGATATGGGAGTCGTGGTAGCTTCCAGGGCTGCCAGCACACACATCCATGATAATGCCCTGGGCATTGCACACGACCTGGCAGTTGATGGAGTGGAATCCCTTGCGGTTTATGTAGCACCTACCATACTCACCGGGTGGTGACTTAATTTGTATATGCGTGCAGTCTATCGCACCCAATACCTCCGGGTAGTTTGCCACACGGTGGAAGTGACGCATATTGCTGGCCAACTCCTCCTGAGTTCGGGGGAAGTATATATGCTCATTGGCATGTGCTAACATGGCATCCAGGAACTGGTGTAGTACCCTGGATGCCGATGCCTGTGAGATCCTCATTATATCTCCAGTTGGCCTTTGAAAGGTACCTTTGTCTAGTATTCACAAGCTTACACATACCTTCATGTCCACTGGGATGGGTTCCCCTCTGTTGTTTCTGGTTCTCAGGCGTGGCCGGCACAGCACTACTATTTGCTGTAAGATGTCCCTGTCCACCCTGTAATGCTCTACTATCTCCAGATCATGTAGCCCCTGATAGGTTACCCTTGGTCTGAACACTTTTCTCCTCCTCCGAGGCCTACAGTGGTTGTCGGCATCATCCTCCACAACACCGTCGGTCTGTAACATATGCTGATGAATCACAGCTATGGCAGCTCCCAACATGTAAATTTTAAAAGTTTCCCGTCTGTTTACACCTATGGTGCAGTGTTTGGGAATACGCAGGTGTGTGTTGGGTGCTTTCACACTTTATACTGTTTTGCTGTGAACACTGATGATGTCATAGGGTGTGTATGTATGATCGTGGCTACAGGGTATCTTCTGTGTTTTATTAACGGAACCACTATTGTGCTGCCTTTGGTGTTGCATTACATTTGGCTGCCGTGAATTACCTCCTGCCCTTCCGTTTACATTTGTGCACATTACACCTACCATTTGCTGGCATGCATCCAGCAGCCTGCTTTCATTTGTACTTTCCTAGACCCGGCTTATCTTGCGTAATGTGTTCTATTGCCGGTCTACTATGGGTTTGCTTTGCTCTGCTATGACAGTTCTCCTATCTTTGCATTCCAAGTCCTCCCCTCCTTTCTTTGCAATCCTATGCCTCCCCTATCCTGTTTTGCAGGTTTCTGCATGCAGGCTTGTCTACTGCCGTTGATTGGCCGCCGTGAGTGGATTGGTGTTAATTGCTCATTAGTACGCCAGTTACCCTGCTTTGGCATTTCCTTCTTTTCTTCCCATGACCTTCCTGTTTATGCTATTGTTCGCGGTGCGTGCATCCACTTACCGGGTTTCGGGCACGTTTTCATCCCTGTACACATGCGCTTTCGGGCACCATGTGTGCTCTCAGCTAAACGGTTCTATACCTTCCTCCCCACCCCTGTCCTGCAGCTTTGCTTAGCAATGGCCAGGCCAGATTTGCATTGCTCCAATGTGCTTACTGATACGGTGGTACACCCCTCTGCTGATGTCATGCATCACCTCTGATACACTCCTCGGTGTTATAGCACTGCGCCGTCAGGTACATCCTTAATCCGGCAGGACGTTTGCGATTCAGTATTACCTGCCTCATTTGCATGGCATTGACTACTAATTCATAGTTACAGCGCCAAACACGGTCGCGGGCCCTTGGCAACCCTTGGGCCTTGCTTGTGGTGTGCCATGCCTACCATTGCGTATTATGGTGAAATCCTGATTTGTCTTACATTGCGATTTTATGACATTTGTATATATTTCCTTTGTATTCCTGTTTGCGCACACATGCCTTGCGGTTGTACTGTGCGTTACTGTGGACATGACATTAAATGTTGTATTTTAGGTATTGTGCATCTTTTCTTGTGCCATTGGCTGTGTATTTAGCCATTGGCATATGTTAACTTTGTAATACATGAGTCTGGTCCGCTTCCATAACTCCAATGTTCTGTTTGGGAAAATGTAAACCGTGTTTTTTGGTTTACATTTCCATGGGCTTGCACTACGCCTGCACCACTTTGTGAATCACTGTATGCCTTCATTAGCATGGTGCGACACTGCACATGGGGTGATTTGCATACCTATGCTGAGGGCTGCGTAGATCTGGCGTACGCCGGTAGTGCACGTGGAATTGGTTCGAACCTGAATCGCTCGGCGGACATATTTGGTGTTATCCCGCATACGCTATGCCTATGCCTGGCGCAAGCTTCATGAATCCGGGGGTGTATCTTTTTCATTTGTTATACAGATGAAGTCTCCTGCTAATATCAGGCTACCCTTAGTTAGATGAATTATCTCTTCTAAGTGCTGTTTAACTGTTCTTAATCCTAGTCCTGGAATCCAATATAGATTTACTAAAGTATAGATTCTCTTATTTAACTCTATTAAATCTGGACAAAACACACCTGATGTATCTTGATGAGTAGTAATTATTTTAGGTGTTATAGTTGTATTGCGAAGTATTATAGCTACTCCTCTTTTTTTTATTTAAATTGAGAACTTATTAATACTGTGTAATTATTGATATTTAAGTTGTTTATATCCCTATTTAATGTGTGTCTCTTGTAAAAAGACTACTTGTGGTTTATGTAAATTTATGTATTTCAATAGGCTTCTTCTTTTATTACTATTATTCAGACCATTAACATTTATGGATAAACATTTCATTTCCTAGTTTTGAGTTTGTTTTATATATGATTTTATGTAAATATTGTTTATTTTTTATTCTATCTTGGATGAAGAATTTAAAAATGTTTTTACTGTATAGTTTTGCTTGTTTCTGACTGACACCAAAGTGATCATTAAAAACAATAAAACTTCTGAACTTGTAATTCTTAACCTTAAAAACCATTCCCTATCACTATGAGGTAATATGCCTCTTTGTTTGGTTAGTAAATCTAACCAAACAAACTTTCTACCCTCACAAATAATGTTTGGATCAGTTTCTCTTATCCTCTTAGTTTTAAATAAAGACACTTAAATAATATATGAAAATAATATAATCAGCTAAAATATATAAGTATATTATTTTTCTCTTTATATTATTGTAATTCAGTAATACTTGTTTCTAATCAGGTTTCAAAAAGGTACAAAACATTTAGACTAAGGTAATATCATTTCAAAATAGTTTAGAGTATTAATAAACATTTTCTCATGTTCAACAATATTTTTTACAAACAAAAAAAAAAAGAAAAAAGAAAAAATATATATAGAATTCTGTACTCTGAAAATCTGAACAATTGACAGATAAATGAGTCTCTGACTACAAAATCAATTAAGCAAGATTTAATTAATGTCCTAAAACTGGAGGAAGAGGAATAATAGCAAGGTTATGAGTTATTTAGCTTTATGGAAGAATTAGTGTGGCTGGGATGAAATGAGCCCATAACAAAAGACTGCAATGCTCCCATTATATTTTCATCTTTTGGATTTAACCACATCACCATTAGGTAAGGAGAGTATGTTTAACATATACATGGGAGAAGTAGTCCCCAGGATTTGAACACCAGTGCTGAATTTCCAGATATCTACTGTGCAAGTCATACACTGAGCTTAACAAATATCATATCTGGAAAAAAGGATGTTCCTTAATGAATGTGTCACCAGAGCATCTTGGGTGAAAGGCAAATACAACATTTTATAGTCATGTTATTAGCATGAGAATTTATTTTTTGAATGTTTGGGACATATGAAAGAAGAAGGCAGTTGAGCTATCACCCATTCAACTCCTGTAACTAAACTGAATTTGCTAAACTGGTCATCAGTTTGTTTGGTTAGATTCACTAACCAAACAAAGAGGCATATTACCTCATAGTGATAGGGAATGGTTTTTAAGGTTAAGAATTACAAGTTCAGAAGTTTTATTGTTTTTAATGATCACTTTGGTGTCAGACTCCAACAATCAGTGATAGTCAAATCATAGTTTTTTTTTTCTCTCCATTGAAAAAGGAGGGGGGTTCTACCCATTCAGACTTTCACTGTCAAAAAAGCAATATACATATGCAAACATAGATGCATACATATATGCATAACTAACTAAAACCTTATTTGTTATTAATTAACAAAACACAAATAAATAAATAAAGACATATATATTATTCATTGGTAACCAGTGAAATCTACTTTTTTGTTATTTCATATACAAGCCAACATTAAGTTCCTTTTTGCTGAGTGACATTAAATTTCTGTTGCTTTTCTGTGTAAAATTAGCTACACAGAAAGTCATCAGGTTTTGATTTGCTTCTCATGCTCATTTAATAAACTCATTATTCACCCCCACATCTAGTGTCAGTGAAGATTGCTTTAATTCTCTATATTGGTGAAGTAAAACATTTACAGCATCTTACAGCAGCAGAATGAATTGAGTCTCCCTCAGGTGTTCTTGTATGCATATACACCTATTGCAACTTTGTGATAACTACTGAGGCAATTTAGGGGAAGGGGAATAGAGGGGATAAAAATGTTATGGCAGCTAGCAGACCAATTTTGTGATAAAAAGTTATCATATATACATTAAAAAATAGAGGAGAAAGGAACATGTATACTATGAACATACGATCTGTATGGTCAGTGAGGGTGGAGTTTAAAATGAAAGTATGCAGAGAGAATGCAATATTAGTGTCATCAAGAACATGGACAATTCAAGAAATGCTTAAGGAAACGCTAAAGTATGAAGCTCAAGATTGTAGTTTAAAAATGTATTGTCTTACTAATGTATATATCTCTGCGTTTGTTTTAAAACTGCATACTTCTCTCAAAATGCTGTTCTCTGTGCAGTTAAGAAATTCGTGCATCTCTGCATTTGTAAAATTAGGTGGAAAGTACTTAGCATATACATGAAATACATAAAAGCAATGTGGTTCCTGACAATTTTCAGCGCCACAACTATATCGTTGCCCCAACAACGGAAAAGCACCGAGGAATGTCTTGTGGTTGTAGGTGTATAAATAATGGTCATGTTATTTTAAAAAATGAAACGAGCATGCTTCCTGGATGAGTGTCAGTTAGATAAAGCCAGGGGATGACGCACATAAGCAAAAATGTGAAAAACATCAACAATATACAGAGCTTGTGCTTCTAATACCATTCGTGACTGTAAAGCTGTCTTAAGAACCAAGCGGGAAAAGATATGTGATTATTTTTTTTTTTTTTTAATTCTGGCAAGATTAACTACTATTCACACAACTGCTCTATCCTGCTCTATAGATTTCACATTACAGAAAATGCATTTCAAGCATACTATGATATACACTATCACAGGGCAGAACATAACAGGACATTTAAACATCGGCAGAACTGTCATTGAACTCCGGACGTCCAGAACCACATCATATTCGGCTTGAAGTTACAAAACACCACAGAGAGCAAATTCTGCCTTACTCTACATCAACATAGACAAATGAACCAAAACAAAACAGTTTTAAGACTGTTTAAATTAGTCTTATGATAATGACAAACTGAAACACTTTGTATTAATCATGACACATTCCTTCCCATCTCTGCTGTTTAACCAAACAAGAACACTTTTGTGTTTTAGAAAAATATGTAGTCAGAGATATAACTGATAACAAAGTTTACAACAGGACTTACTATATCTATTAAGGAATACAACTATGAACTAAATAGAACATTATATGTTAATGAAGACTTTGTATGTAAGAGAGAAGAAAACAAACAAAAATATTGAGAACTTTGCTGTGTTGATTAATCTGTTTAAGAAAATGAATATATTAGAAGGATAAATAACAAAAAATGAAGTAATATTTAAATTATGCTTAATATACTTGAGTGATTGATTTAAATGTACTTGAATTTATATTAACTTTAACATTTAAAGTATAATAGAAAACAGTACCTGTTTCAGATTGAGTTGAAGGCATAAAGAACTTTTCTTTTTTGTTTGTATTATTATTTAAACCTTTACAGAATATAAAACATATAAGATTATTTGTCCTTTAGTTTTTTTTTTTCTTTTGTTCAGCAGTCTTCCAGTTGTTTATTTCAGCATTTTTCTTTGGAGTACTAATTGCCCAGTCCATAGATTCTTCTTGTGTTAGGATGTTATTGTTGGTAAGGTATTTTATTGTTGACTCTACTGTTTCAAATACTTTTATTCCATTTGGTAGGAAAATTCTCAGTCTTGCTGGAAATAATAGATGGGTTTTGAATTGTTTCTTTTTCAAGGCTTTTATTATTGGTAGAAATTCCTTTCTTTTTGAAACCACCTTTATAGAGTAATCGTCAAATCTGATTAATGTATCATTGTATTTGATGGGAGAATTTGCCCAAGCATTTCTTAATATCAGATCTTTATCTTGTGTAGAAACAAGTCTCACAATTATGGACCTCGGTTTGTTCTTATTTGGAGAAGAAGTATTTCCAGGTGTTACTAGTGATCTATGTGCACGTTCTATACCATATGAAAGAGCTTCAGGTAATTTTATTACATTTGGTATCCAGGTGGTAAGAAAGTTTATCATATTGTCCCCTTCAGATATTTCTGGTAAACCATATATTCGGATATTATTTCTTCTTGTTCGATTTTCCATATCATCAATCTTTTCTAGTAAATATGTATTCTGTTGTAGTAAGAATTCAGTTTGTTGTTCTTCTATTTGGACTCTGGTGTCAATGTCATTTAGTGACTGCTCAATAAGTGATATCTGTCCTTTCTGCTGAGTAAACATTTCCTGAAGTTGTTCTAATTGTTGTGAGCACTTTTCTTTAAAAGTATCTATTTTATTGTCCATCTTGTCAATTTTAATTGTGAGTTCATGTATATTTGTTATAAGAGATTATAGATCCTTTTTGAGAGAAGAGACTTGGGCTGAATTCCTAAGATGACTCATGTAGCTGATACTGGTGCTGATTTGCCAGTAATTAATTTGACAGGAATTATTAAAGTTCTGACAATGAAAATTCTCCTGTAGATGCTCGAAGTTGTTAAAAATAAGTTAGTAGTAAATATTTCTTCAAATTAAATATTTTTTTGTAAAATTCCTGTCAGGAATAGCAATGAGGTAAGAGAGCTGAAATGAAGTGCAGCTATCAGTTCAGCATCCTAGCCATGCCCCTTCACACATGATTTTTGACACTGCCTAGTACACAGAAAACCACACTACACAAACAACATACTAATGGTACTAATTATGGTACTAATAATTTAAAAAAGAGGATAAACATCATACATCTTCCTTTTTCAGAAGCAAAAATAAATGACTTATGTGGAAGATTTTTGCTATACAGTTCATTAAAGTCTATAAAATTTACACTGTCCCCTTGATAATGTGCTGATATTGTTCCATCATGTTTGTTACACGCTGGTTCTTAAAATATGTTCTTTCTGAGTAGTATACCATATTCCTATTTCTAATGTCTACAGGCTGAGAAGTATGATGAGAACGCAGTAGATACACTATCTTTTTTTTAATGCAGCACCATTACTGTATTCCCACTATTAGACAGGCATGGAAAAGCCACTAAGAGAAGTTGCTGTCATACTTAGTCTCCAAGCATAAACACTGGTTGAGATGCCTGTAGCAGTTCCAGCGTACTTTCTGTAAATATGATTTCAAGAGTGTGGCGGATTTGACAAACATCCAAAACAATTGATACTGGCATCAGCATGTTTGTAGTGTAGATTCAATTTCAGAGTATATGAGCACAGGTTTTAATATTTTAGTATTTATTAACTTAACAGTGATCAGTTTGTAAAAAAAAACTCAGTGCACATTTTATAAATGTCTACACATCCCTATTGTTAATGATTATAACCATGGTTGACATGGCTGGCATATTTTTTCTGCACATGGAAAGTTCTTAAACATTAACTAAATGTTGGTTGCCACCATAAACATGAAAGATGTTTTATGGTAAGAAAGGTGACCCAATTGTAGGATGATTCCACTCCTATGTGACCCCCACTGTAGTGTCATACAATATGGAAACATAATAATCTTATTAACTGGTCTTCATGTGGTGCGCAAGCCTTACTGCCACTTTAGTCATAATTCAAAAACATTTTGAAAACTGACAATATCAAACAATTCTAACATTAATGCCAAAGCATGTATTTTACATTTGTTGTATAAGTTTACTTTTCCTTTCCCAGACTGAAGTGATTCCAACTCCCTCCAGCTATCTGACTCTGCAGTAAGTGTACAGATCACATAGTTGCCCTGCAGCACCTGCTACATAAATGCTAGGAAAAGCTGACTGCTATAGGAACATTCAAAGCTGAAATTCCATCAAATTTCTAAAAACAAACTGACTATGCTGAACACATAGCTGCCCTGCAGACTCCTCCTGAAGAACTGGCAGGACAAGATCACTTGTAAAGGAACACCCACAGCTGAAATTCCTTTAACTTTCTAAAAGTAATAAAAGGAAGCCACCCTCAGTTAAAAGTAATTTAAGGCAATAATCCATGTATTTATTTATTTATTCAACTTTGCCTACCAGGGTAGAGCACTGATCAAATTTGGCATTTGCAGGCTCACCCTGGATTACATCCATAGTAATAACAGTAAAATAACGGTAACGGTATAACTAAAGTATATAGTATAATGAACTAACATAACATAGATATTAAAATACACACACACACACACACACACACACACACACACACACACACACACACACACACACACACACACACGCACACACACACACACGTGTGTGTGTGTGTGTGTGTGTGTGTGTGTGTGTGTGTGTGTGTGTGTGTGTGTGTGTGTGTGTGTGTGTGTGTGTGTGTGTGTGTGTGTGTGTGTGTGTGTGTACATATTAAATGGAAGTAGGATCCATATACAATACATAATACAGTTTTATAAGTGTTGTAAATGTAGTCTAACTAAAAGAATGGACATAGTTTCTGAAAGTACTGAACAAAATTTTAGAAGTGAAGAGAGTACAAATTGCTAAATACTAAGGCACCCAATAGAAGAGCTAATCATAGAAGAAGGTTTTAGATGCATAGTAGGAATGGAAAGTGCAAAAGGGGAAGCAGTTGGTATGAGTTTATATGTTGAAGAGCTTAGGAGATTAAGCAGCCGAAGTTTTCTGGGATGAATGTAGTAGTGCAACCACTGGAACTGAGTGGCATGTCGTGTGTTCTGACGTGCACTTATATTGTTCAGTTAGGTGCTGTTAGAACTGATGCCTGAACTGTTTATAGTCTCTGATTTCAATAGGTTTAGGTAGCAAAGAGCAAGAACAGTGAAGGTGTATTCCATGGAATGACATTTAGTGGATGGTATGAGAGTAGGGCCATTAGTGGATGGTATGAGAGTAGAGCCATTAGTGGATGGTATGAGAGTAGGGCCTTTAGTGGATTGGCTTCTTAGGTCATAGGATGAGTTGGATGCAGTTACTCTCATAATTAGGGAGAGTGACAGTGTGCCTTGACATAGGCATCTAAAGAGAAGGGAACCAAGAAGAAGGCTGACTCTGCCTTGAAGGGGGAGCCAATTTGCATTTTCTAAGAATTTGCAGTGATGCTCACATCAAGGAGAGTTAGTGCTCAAATGACAGTTTTTGTTAGAAAAACATTTTAAGGTGTGAGTACTTTCTTTTTTCAAGGCAGTAGCAAATAGGGACGGGGAGTATTCTAGTTGTGCAAGCAGGGCACCTTTGCTTAGGGTTATACTAGCAGGTTGTGAGAATACATTAGTTAACTTTTGGGCCCAGAATAGGAAGTAGTTAACTTGAATCTGACTTTCTGAATGTGGGCTTGGTGTCTGAACAACTGGCCAAGTCAAATGCCAAGGTATCTAAATGATGTGGAAGAATAATTTAAGTTGTTGTCTACAATTTTGATACGTAGAGTTCTAGTGCCTTTAGTGAGGTTTTTTGTGCCAAACAGCATTGAATTGTTTTTCTTAGAGTTGGGATGTAGTCTCAAGATGAAATCCATTTTTTTCATTATATTTCAGCTTGAAGTTGATTTGGATCTATAGATAATCATGTCATCAACATAATGGAGGAGTTGTAGATGAGATAGGTCAAAAGGCATTGTGCAAGAATTGGTCCCTGAGAAACCCATGAAAGAGTGAAGATTGCTTCTGATAAGGCAGGCCCAAATGTAGTTATGAAAGTTTGGTTGGTCGGGAAATCTCTGAACCATTGGGTAGATTCAGAGTTTACACCAACATCTTGCAAGTGGGATAATAGGAAAACCTAGAATAAAATCAAACTATCAATGCAGCCTTGTGTTGTCTCAGCAGATGCATTATCAGAATGAGGTATTTCCCTTCCTTCCTTGGTTTGAAGAAGAAAGGAAAATCAGGGCTGCCTCCATCAGAAGGGGACTTTCAGGAATACATTTGCTTTGTCCTCACTTGTAAACAAACCAACAGGCATAAGGAATGCAGAACAGGACTTAAAACCAGGGTAAAAACTGCAATGTCTCAAGGACACCACACCAGAAACTTAAAGGAAGCAGCAGGAATCACTGCCAGATAAAAATAATAAAAAGGCACCATGCTTAATCCACCATTTAAAAGGCAAACAATTCATGTATTTGGTAATAACACCAAATGTAGTACCAAATAAGAACAGTAGTAATACCTAAAACAAGATGGCCAAATAACTGGAGTTTAGCACTTTTGTCCCTAGTTTTAATCAAATCTAATTGAAACTACCCCTTCTAAACATTGAATACATCCTCCAATTAAATAGTCTCCAAAATTAAAAGAGACAATACATTCTTTCTAAAACATTTATTTGTCATTCAGGGATGTTTCATATCAGCCAATAATAATTGGAGATTGTATAAAATTGTACCCTTATACTTACAAAATATACTCTATCAGCCACGTGGGAAATTACCTTAAAAAATAAATGAGTCAGACTTTCCTCATTGATCAACTCAATAAATAAAGAAATAAAATTAAAGAAAAAATCACAATCTTGTTTTCTTTACATTCACACAGTTCTTAAAGCTGATTGAAAATAAATAATAGTAATGAATAAGTATATATAACAAGTTGTGCCCATTTTTTTATGAACATGTATTAAGCCCAAAACTGAGAACTAAGCAGGTAATCCTTAAAGGTGTATCTAGATCTGGAAATATCATTATTTTGTTGCCTACAGTTTTAATAACACTATATAAATGCATTCATTCAAACCTGGTAGAAGCTGACTTTTAGTCTAAGCTGCTACATGAGCTGTCTATACTCAAATTTTTCCTTCCATGCTCTACCCCTAGATTTCCTCTCAACTATCTCTAAAATGCAAAATATTTTTTTATATCCTACACACTTCTTTGATTATATAGTGAATTATTTTAATTTATATTGATAATATCATAAAGATGTTCATAAATTCTTCTCTGGAAGATTCTTTCAGTCTTCCCTACATGGAAACTGGATCAAGTCAAGCATATCCCTAAATAAACCAGACCTTTACTTTGACAATTCCTGAGTTCAGTTTTAACTACAATCCCTTCACCTACAATACACCTCTTGCCCCCATAATACAGTGGCATTGTCCACAACAACTGCATTTTTGGGTTCCTTACTGTAAAACCTTCTGTTCATAACAACTTTCTGTGGACTCAGTCATTGTTTTGATACTACAGGCTGTCTTAAAAAGAAATGTGGTTTGCCCCCCCCCATTTCTGATGTCAAGTCATTGGCCTTAAAAATAATCCATTTCTTAAATATGTTTTACACTCATACACACCCAGTGTTATGCTGTAACATAAACACTCTCTCATACATTTTATTTTTTCTAGGGCCATTCATCCCAGAAACACTAGTATCAGATGGAACACCACATCCCAAACCTACCCCAAAAAAGTTTAGAGATACGTTTTTCTTCTATTTTTAATTTCTTGTACAATCCCACCAACCAGGTTTTTCTGGTAAACTCTGTCCAGAACATTTTACATAATGCCTCATATTCTATTTCAAACATTTTATCATCCAAGATTATCCCAGTCAAATGAATAAACTGACCCTTTATTATACCCTTCTTTAAACAGAAAAGGTGGGAACTATCAAAGTGTAGATATCTGTTACTAAAAGTTGGCTTCCTGTATATATTAGAAATTAACCTACCCTTTCTTTGAATAATTTGTATACCCCGGTAATTAATACTAACACTATCAAAACAATAAACCAATTTCAAAATATTTGTAGTATGTTTGTGTATGCCAGAAATCCTTGCACACCATCTACTGGACTTTCCACTGAATAAATATACCATCCAGGTAACTCAGGCATAAAGACAATTATAAGAATTCTCTGAACTTAGTTGAAAATTTTTCTCCCAGGAATACATAAGCAAGTTTGTGTATATGGGGGCACATGCAGGCCCCATAGAGACTTCCTTCACCTGTTTAAAAATTTCTCCTTCAAAATAAATAAAATTGTTGTCCAAAATAATCTCCATGCATTCCATGACAATTCTTATTTCCCTGTTGTTAGAAAGTTCAAATCACTCAAGGAGTCATTAAACGATGCCACACCTTCAATAAGTGGGATAGAAGAAAAAAGGCCAATTACATCAATAGTCATAAAACTAGTGGCATCTTCCCTTAAATCCTGTGTAAGTCTAGCCAGGAAATCCCAAGAATCTTGTAGAATATGTTCAACTACTAAAAAAGTCAATTTTAGGAGCTAATCTATATATGTTGCCAAAAGGTAAGCCTTTGAATTCTTGGCAGCTACTAAAGGTTTATGTGGTGAATTCTCCATACTCTTATGAATTTTTGGTATCCTAAAAATTGCAGGGATGGTAGGCTTAGGGCTGCATAAAAACTCATAAATAGTAGAATCAATAAGCCCTTGACTTATCCAATCTTCCAAAAAATTTAATTTTTAAAACTGTTAATTTCATTTTTATATAGCTCCTGATAAGTGGCTGAGTAATTTAAAATCATAAACATTGCACTAGAATAATCTATGCCATCAAAAATCACAATTCCACCACCTTTAAAAGGTTCCATGATTCTATACAACTTGTTACCTTTCAATTTATTTAATAACTCTATTTCTTTTTTGTTTTAATTTTTGTAACCCAGCCTTTTGACTTTTTTATCAAGTACAAGATCATTAATGCATTCTGTTTCAAAGGCTTTATAATAGGATTCATAGGTGGTATAAATATACTCTTTTTCTTACAGGTTAACCTCTGTGTGTTCAATTTTTGACATTCGGTTTCTTTCAGTATAATGCTAAATTTACCTTTGTAGCATTTTGTTTAATTCTAAAACTGTGTCAGTAGCAAAAAAATGGTTTGTGAGAACAAAAGGCAACCTTTTTTGAAATAATGTAAAAAATCTCTAGTAATCTCTGGCTGTAATTAAATATATTAAATCCATCACATAAACTCCAAATATCAGAGTGTTTAATCTCCTGTTCAGTACCCTCCAGAGAAGTTATTGCAATTTCCATCCTCTTCCTTGACATTCTCCCAACTGTGCTATGATTTGTGTTTCTTCCATTATTGTTTGAACCAGTTGGTGGTGGTGTCTATGCATCTAGGTACCCTGCCCTTCTCTGTGATAATTCATTGATCTGTGTAAAGGGGGGTATTAGTGGTCAGGTGTACACATTCCTACTTCATCATGTAGTACTTCCTCATCATCTTTATACCACATGATTTTATGTGACATTGGTCCTTTGTTCCCCATTCCTTCACTTGGTCTTCCTCAGATCCTTGAAAATAATAAATATTATCCCCTTTAACATCCCTTGTGTAAGGATTAGTGTAAGAAGACTTATTGATACATTGCAGTCTATCCTGTCTGATTTTCTGTCTTTTTTTGATTAAACACAGTTTCATAATATTTATCCATTTTAGTGAGTAACTCAACAGTCACAGATATATCTCAGTACTCCATAAACCTATATGGCTTTACCCTATTCATCACCACTCTCACTAGACATAATCAATTTGATACTTAGAATGTGTACTATCATATGATCCACCAAAATGACATCATCCAGACCACTTGCTGACACCATTAATGGACATCAAAGATGCTAAAATTCTACCCCCAAGTACAATGCACTCAGTGCAGACATGCAATAAAAAGAGCTGATGGTATAGCTATTCTATACAAAAGCAATCTAGAATTATATAAATCCTCTCAAATCCCTCCACAATTTGACAATGCAGAAATCCATATAGTCACACTTAAAGTAAAGCAACAAAAAACCCTAAACATATTAGGAATATATATATAACTCTACAAATGATCTCCATACAGCAGAATACTTTCTCTGCTGGGTATCAACAAAGTCCCCCCATGAAAAACTAATATTAGGCAACTTAAGTATTGATTGGTGAGAAATCTCCTCCATTACCCCAAACTAAGCCATAAACCTGTTCAGATTCACTCAATGAATGTCTATACCTACTCATGCCAATAATAAGGCCAACAATGCAACTCTAATTAACTGGATACTAACTTCAAACCTGAAAAAAAATCTTCTCAGCAGATACCCTCACAGACTCTTTAAGTGACCATCTTCCCATTTTTCTCAAAAGAAAGCTTACTAATAGCCATAAGTTAAACCACTTTACCATAGTACAAAATCTCTCAGGTTTTCAGAAAGACAAGTTCATCACTTCCCTTTGCTTTAACTGGATCACCCTAAAATATTTGCCTCTAGATGGCACTGTAGCACATTTTAACAACACCTTTCTAGGCTTCTTTAATGAACTAGCTCCACCTAAAAAAAAAAAAAAAAAAATGTCAAAGGCAAGCCATGCCCCATGTTTAACACAAGACGCAAAACAGAGCATGAGATAAAGAAACAGGGCTTGGAAAACATGGCAGAAAAACAAAAATCAGTCAAACCTGCAAACATTCAAAAAAATCAGAAATCAAACAAAAGTTAATATCAGACTAGATAAGAAAACATAATATACAAACTTCCAAAATAAGTACAATAACCATAAAAGACTCTGGTCCTCCATAAATCATCTAATTAAAAAGCTACTTAATCCAGGTTGCACTTCCCAGTCTTCTCTCATAACTTCCTCCACTAACACTGCATATATTGCAGATGCTTTTAATCCTATGTTATCCAGTCAGTCTCAAACTTACAAAAAACTCACCTCATAAGCAGTACCAGCCTACAGAAAATGCAAGTATTTCTTACAAACTATCAGTACAACCTGTCCCTACTACTACCATTAAAAAACTTCTGTTGAAATTAAAACCTACCTCTCTGGCACCAAATAACCTTCCAAGTGAATACTTTAAAATGGCAGCTGAAGCTATTGCCTATGCAATATCAATACTCATAAACCATTCCATCAATGAATCCTATGTGATCCTCCTCTGGAAAAATGCTACATACCAACTCTACATAAAGGTGGCCAATCTTTAGAAATTACAAACTACAGATCCATGGCGATCCTCTTACCCTTACCTAAAATTTTAGAAAAAAATGCATTCAGTCACAACTCCTAAATTGCATCTCACAAAACTCACTATTCTCACCATCAGAGCAAGGTTTCTGCTCCTATCACAGCACCTCTACTGCCCTCCCAAGTTTTATCAATAGCATAAACACTTAAAGAAATGACAAAAACCTATCACCTTTCTTCTTCTCAGCCTGTCAAAAGTCTTGAACACAGTTTCATACTCCATCTTCCTACATAAACTCTGCAACTTAGATCTAGTTGATACATCTCTAAAATAATTCCAAAATTACCTCTCAAATAGATCACAACCAGTGAACTGGCTTGATAACATTTCCTCTTTTCTCTCTTACACAATTGCTGTCAAACAAGGTTCCATCCTGGATCCAATCTTATTTAATATTTTCATCAATAATCTCAACAAGGTATGTGACAATGCCTCCTTAATCCAATAACATGATGATTATGCAATCATCTGCTCAGTAAAATGCTTGATACTTAAAAAAAACTAAGTCTAGAATCATTCACATATGTCAAATCTTGGTTATTTACTTCACAACTGTTCTTGAACCCAAATAAGACCAAACTAATGCTTTTTTCTCCAAATTATCATGCAAGTAACAGCTATATTCTCTTAGTCACCTGCACCAAAAAATGCTAAAATTGAACTTGTTCCAGAAAAAAAAAACTACTAGGCATTTATATTGATAAAGACTTGAAATCTGTCTACCATATCCAACACATAGTAAAAAAAACACACCTAAACTTGACTCTCAAAGTCAATATGTCTGAAAACACAAGGGGTCATATAGCCACCCCTCTTTTCTTTCCCTCTCTCTTATACCCAGCACCCATGCTGTCAAACTTACAAACAGCTCAGTTAAATAAACTAGGACAATGCTACCACAAAGTAGCACTATTTACTGCTAATCTCCCCCAATGAACCCCATCATTGTATAGCTTTTAGAAAGTTCTTTGGCTTGAATTACCCTACCACTTAACATATATCTAACTCTCATTCATAGATAAGCTTCTAAAACATAATGACTGCCCATTTCTAAGCAGAAAACTATTTTTCAAGATCCCTACATTCAGCTGATAATCTCATACTTCTTCTTCTTTCGGCTTTTCTGGTTAGGGGTCACCACAGTAGATCAACTGTCTGCTCATGATTGGCAGTGGAGTTTTACGGTGTCGAGTTGCCAGCCCAGCACCCAACCTTCCACAGAAGGCACACACATGCACACACTCATGCCTAGGGCCAATTTAAAGTGTCCAATCCACCTACCACATGTCTTTGGGATGTGGGAGGAAACCGGAGCACCCAGAGGAAACCCACTCGACCACAGGGAGGACATATAGACTCCGCACAGAAGGCACCCCAGCCCAGATCGAACCAGAGAACCTCTTGCTGTGAGGTGGCAAAACTAACCACTGCACCTCATACTAAATATACCAAAATCAAACAACATTTCTGGAAGTTCCCTGCACTCTCATCATGTATCAAAACTCTGGAACACTGTTCTCCTATCACTCACTCAGCAGCCCTCTCTCAAAGTATTTAAAGACAACTAAACTCACATCTGCTAAAGTCCTGGCTCTGCACTTGGACACATGCAGGATAATCTTTGCCTTCCTCCTTCATCTGATAAACACATCCCCTAAAATGAAATCCTTTCCTTTCATATCCACATTGTTTGCCCCATTTTTTCTGTCCTGCTAAGTCTCTCCATTCAACTCTGTTTTAACATTTCTCTCTCTTTTGCTTTAACTCTGCTTTAGAACAATATAGCTATTAGTTGTATAGACAGATATCTTGTATATGCCTATGTGCAACTGGCTGCATTGTTTTATATCTTTATATGTTATATGTGTATATTTTGGAAATAACAGTATTTTGTAAATAATTGTATCATCATATAGTTTTTATTGTATAATTTGGAGCATTTATGACTGGGCATCTGCTGAAAATGGGTCTTGTGCCCACTTTGAGTTCCCGGAGAAATGAAAGCAATAAATACATAAATAAACACTACTTTAACAATTTATGAAACATAACACAATTTGAAAAAAAATACTTTTGCAGTGGCCCTAAAATCATGTAACTGGAATACTCTTAAATATCTTCTACTTGATAAAGTAATACTACAGTTTAGTCAAACATTTCTTAACTATGGTAAACAAAATATCTCCTGTAAGAGGAAAACAAGTGAAAGTAAACCCTATCCTATGGCATAAACACTCAACCAAAGAATTGATGAAAAATGGAGACAAAGCCTTGTCATCATGGTTAAAACATAAAATGCAGAATCTCACTAAAAAGAAAGTAACTGAAGTCAAGAAAAACTACTTGTGAAAATCAATGAATAAGTTACTTTAAGTAGGTAAGGCCAAACAGTCAACTCCTTTCTCTTGTCTTTCCAGATGAAATTAATGCCATCAACTTCAATACTTATTTTATCAATATATCAGCACCCTCAACATTAATAATAACAGCAATCTTACCAACAACCTGTAACCTACTCCTAATTCCTCTTAACGTCAGTGTCACCCCAAAATCAGTCCCCATAGACACAATCAAAAAACTGATCCAAAAATGAAAATTCATGTCTCTGGCCTCTGCCCACTTACTTCCAACAGTACTATGTGCCTAACCCATGCTCATTAATCTATACTCCAACATATCTGACAAACTGCAGCAATACACCAACAACATTGTAAAGTTTACTTGTTACAACCCTGGGGCTCTCTTCTTTACATATCCTTTGAAAAACTCAAATTGCTGCAACTCCCTCAACAACTCAACTACAATCAACTACTCATGGCACTTGATGTAGTCTATAAACCCAGCAAATGTTGGTCCAAAAGTCCAAAAACTCTCCTTATACTTTACCAACCCAAAAAAATCCTGACATTCACATACAATTCCTTATTAAGCATACACAAAGCTAACAATTCTGCAGTCAAAGCTCTATATGGCAAACTCAGCTCCAGAACATGTAACTCAGGCCCTCTAAACCTAAGGCTCAGTGACAGGCTTTCCTCATCCCAAATCAATTGAAAATGCTACTAATAGACTGATGGATATGCTCTTGTAACACTCCAGGATAATCCCAGCCAACATCTCCCTCGCTTTACTTTCTCTCTCTCTCTCTGACTTTAACTCCTATCCTAAAAATAGGCAACCTCATTGGAATAACAAGAAGAGTCTACTGTTTAAACAAGTTGTGGATAATAAAAATGTATTGTAAATAATTGTCTCCAAAAGCAACCATTCGTACACTCAGTAACTCTTACTCTATTAGTATTAGCGATACTCACTTTAAGTTCTTTAGAAATGGGTTTCACCTTTATATTCTTTTTTTTTTAAATATTTTTATTTTGTTTTCATTATAAACATACTCAAATGTACATATAACAAATACAATAAAACAATAACAAAACTATTTACAATATTTACATTCATCCATTATAAACAATCATTTTATCCATGAGAAGTTATTAGCATCTTTAAAAAAAGGTTTTCCAATTTCTACCATGCTATTTTTTAAGAGTAATATTATGAGTTCTACAACAAATAGTTTGCAGTTCTATTTTTACAAACAACTTTTGTTAAATTAATAAAATCTTTAAACATCAAATCTTGTTTACTTTTCCAGTTCAAAGTAATAACTTTTCTGGCAATTGCAAGAATTGACCAGAGTAACTGAATCTGAGATTTAGGCATTACATTAAGTATAGGAACATTTAATAGGATTAGTGAGTTAGAAATACAACAGTTATCAGACCATAAAGCATTTACAAAATATTTGAAGTCTTTCCAGTATTGAACAACATTTCTACATTCAATGAACATGCGAACCCAGTTGGCCTCTAGTAATTCATCACATTTCCAAGATTTACTTTCACTGTTTTTGAATATAAGATTTATTTTATGCGGAGTATAGAAACTCCTATTCATAAATTTCCATGTATACAATCTCCAATATAATGAAGAAGAGGTACCATACGTAGAATTCAATAAAAAAAAATTTGGATTCATCAGATATTTGTTCTCCATTAATCTTTACATAGTAATTCCAAAAATCTGAGTCAAACTTTAGAATGTTTTCTCTTAGTATCTTATAAATAGGTGAGATACTTAATGTTTGATCATCTGTCTTTTCAAGACACCTAATAAAAAGTTGGATAAAACTAGGTATAGATTCAGTCTCTAGGTTGATTGATAGTCTCATTTTGTTTTCTATAAACTGCCGTAATGAGTGTATAAACAACCAACTGTCTTGACTATTATCAAAACTATATAAAAGAGAGTTTAGTGGTTTAATACTCTTATTTTCAATAAATGGATGCCGGAATATCGAGTTATTTTCCTTTAATTTTTGCATCGCATTGATGTTGAAAGAATCTAGGCAATCAGGGAAGTATGCTATAGGGAATATAAGAAATATAAATTGTTTAATGTTGTAATTACAATGAATTATATTTTTAAAGTTGTTAAATATTTGATTAATGCCATAAGAAAAATGATCAAACTTCTTATTAAATAAACAAAATTCATGTAAAAGCCAATGAACTCTACTTATTCCTTATTGTTCTTTAAACTGATTTTCTATAGTTTTGACATCAGTTATATGAATCTTATGTATTGTTTTCCAGCCAGATATATAGGTAGGTGTGATCAAGTGTAATATTACATCAATTATAACTGATTTGGAATAAAAATCTAAGTTAGAGAATGCTATCCCATTACTGTTCCAATTTCTAATGTGCCATTTATATGCAAACTTAGGTTTTAAGGGGAACCATAAAAATTTAAGTAGCATGAAATCTAATTTTTTAAATAAGTTTTTGGGAGGGGTTAATATCAATGACTGTATATAAAACTAAAATTCAGATAAAATTATCATTTTAATTAAAGAGAACCTATCTTCCATTGTGAAGAACATTATATCCCATCTTTTGATTAGCTCACTAATGGTGCTTATTAAATTAGTGTAGTTTATTTTAACAGACTCTTCCATATAGCCTTTATACTGACACCCAAATATTCTAATACAGCATCATCTCATCATCATCTTCTTTCGGCTGTTCCCATTAGGGGTCGCCACAGCAGATCATCTGTTTTCATTTCTTCCTGTCCTCTGCATCATGCTCTTTCACACCAACCACCTGCATGTCCTCTCTCACCACATCCATAAACCTTATCTTAGGCCTTCTTCTTTTCCTCTTACCTGGCAGCTCCATCCTTAGCATCCTTTTCCCAATATACCCAGCATCCCTCCTCAGCACATGTCCAAACCAATGCAATCTCGCCTCTCTTGCTTTGTCTCCAAACTGTCCAACCTGAGCTGACCCTCTAATATACTGATTCCTAATCCTGTCCATCCTAGTCACACCCAGTGCAAATCTTAACATCTTTAACTCTGCCACATCCAACTCAAACTCCTGCCTTTTCATTAATGCCACCGTCTCCAACCCATATAACATAGCTGGTCTCACTACCCTCTTGTAGACCCTCCCTTTCACTCTTATTACTGATGCGGAGAACAAATATTCTAATACAGCATTCTCCCAAATAAACAGGCTATTCTCTCTTAGGTTTTTGTTGATCTTTTTGTTAATTAGTAATGCATTGGATTTATTATGATTAAATTTAAGCCCTGAAATTATTTCAAACTTGCTTAAGGTATTTATAACATCATGCAAAGAACCATCAATATCGCCCAACATTAATAACATATAATCAGCAAATAATTGTAGCTTAGGGCAATAGTCCTTATTAATTTGAAAGCCTTTTATATTTTGCTTGTTTCTGATATATGTAGCAAAAGGTTCCATTGAAAGAGCAAACAATAATGGTGACAAAGGACAACCTTGTCTAGTTCCCTTAAGGATTTATAGTGGTGAGGATAGACATGATCCGATTTTCACATAAGCATGTGCCCCACTATAAATTTTCATTAATAAGTTGACAAAATCTGAGGAGAATTCAAAACCAATCAGAATTCTTTGTAGATAAGACCAACTGATAGCATCAAAAGCCTTTTCTATGTCTAGGCTGATAATAGTTGTTCTGTGTATTTGCATGCTATGTCTTTCAATGATAGTAATTTACTAATGTTATCTTGCATGTTAATGAACCCTGTATGATCATTATGTATTAGATTAGGTGATATTTTCTTTATGCTATTAGCTAATATTGTCATGAAAATTTTATAATCAGTGTTTAATAATGAAATTGGCCTATATGAATCACAAGATTTGGGATTCTTATGTTGTTTTAATATGGGGGAGATAATTGAGTATTTCCATGATGGGGGTGTTATACATTTTTGCTTAACCATAGTAAAGGCACTCATCATTTTCTTAATTATATATTCAGGAAAAATCTTATATAGTTCAGGAATTATTCCATCCAGTCCTGGAGCTTTATTATCTTTTACTTTTTTTATTTGCTCTTTCACTTCTGTTAGTGTTATTTGTTTATTTAATATGTTATTTTGTTGCATTGATACCTTAGTCATTTTATTTTCTTGAATAAAAGTATTCATTACATTATCTGTCTCCAAAAGTGGTGTTTTATTATTTATATCTTTATAGTAGTTTTTGAACACTTATAATATGCCCATTAAGTTAGATGTACTCTTAACTGAACCATCACTTTTATATTTAATCTCATTAATAAGATTTTTTATTGTTTATTATTTATTTATTTATTTTTTGGATCTTACTGATATTTTATGTAGATATTTGGGATTTACAGCATAAGATTGTAATTTCAAATTTTCAGGTTTATGGCTATGATTCAGAACTTCTAAGTATTTTTGATTTAACTGAGAAATTTCCTTATATGCTACTTTGTCATTTGGTTTTGTGTCCATTTTTATCTTGTCTATGTTTTTTTGTAAGTCTGAAAGTTCTTTGTCCCACTCTCTCCTTTTTTTAAGTTACCAAGATTTCATTCTACCATATATATAAACTTTAAAGGTGTCCCATAGTATAGTATCAGTCACTTCACCATTATCATTTGTTTCCATAAACATGTCTATTTCTTTTATTATCCATTCCCTAAAGTCATTTAACATAGTTATGTAAGCAGAAGTTCTCTGTAGAAATCTTAAATCATCTATACGTGTAGTTAAAGTTTATAGCATTATGGTCCAAAAGTGGACGAGTCATTATAGATACATCACTTATTTTAGATTATATATTATTTGATACAAAGACCTTATCAATGTTTGTGTACCAAACTGATATGAATAATGAGTATAGAATAAGGAATAATGTTCTCTTAGACCATGTATATTTTTAAGGTTCATCTGGTTTGTAAAGTCATTTAACTTCTTGGCTTGAGATGTTAGTTTTATTTTACCATTTTTAAAAGTATCATTGCCTGATAATGGGCAGTTAAAATGACCTGTTGCTATAATTCCCCTTTTGCATTTAAAGTAATCATGTCCAGATATTTGTCAGCATATTTAATACTCAGTCCTGGTATTCAGTATGTATTAATCAAAGTATAATACTTCCTATTAATTTCCAAAATAACCATGCTTAGCATCCCATCTTTATCTGAAATTGTATCTATAATTCTTGGCATAGTATAAGTATTTTTCCATAGAATAGGAGCGCCCCTTTTCTTAGTCTTAAAACATGAATCAGCCAGAATGGTATAGCCATTGAATGAGTATTTTTGTAGATCTTTTTTAATAGATGGGTTTCCTTTAAAAAGATGATCTGGCTTTATGCATTTTGATATATTTAAGCAAACCAGCTCTATTGACATCATTGTTCAAACCATTAATATTTAATGTTTTTTCCATAGAATAGGAGCACCCCATTTCTTAGTCTTAAAACATGAATCAGCCAGAATGGTATAGCCATTGAATGAGTATTTTTGTAGATCTTTTTTAATAGATGGGTTTCCTTTAAAAAGTTGATCTGGTTTTATGCATTTTGATATATTTAAGCAAACCAGCTCTATTGACATTATTGTTCAAACCATTAATATTTAATGATAAACATTTATAAGTCATAGACAATAATGTGCATGTTATTACTAACTGAAAGACTTTTCTTCCATGTTGATTTGAAATCTACTGAAAACTTACTTATCATGGATGCATAACGTGTATTAAGCACTACTTTTAAAAACCCAAAACTATTTGCAAACACATACATGAAACACAAAGTTTCTGGTTTAGTTAAAAACTTAACTAAACCATCTATCCACCACCTCTCCAATACCAAACAACACAAATTATACATCTCTGCTTAGAATATAGTATGAAAACTAAAAAGAAAAGCATTATGAAATCAACTAAAGAAATCTGAATCCATGAAATATACATTACAATGAGCATGTCCAATATATCTGAAGCTATATGAATATGACACATATGATAATAGCACCTCTGATACTTAGATATGTCAGAAACACACATCAGATCAAAGTATGTATAAACATTGGAAGCTGAATGTTAAGAAGATTGTCATTATTTCCAAGACTTTTCTTGAAACAACAGATAGTTTAATCATTTGTCAGTCATCTATCTAACATTTTTCATGTAAGGATCTGTTGAATATATATATAACACTTATTACAACATAACTATTATATTTTGCCATTGTACACATATTACTCATATGTATTAACAATATCTATGTGGACGTCTTTCATCAGGAAGGGGGGAGACAGAGAGAGAAAAAAGGGGGCCTCACAACCCTCTGTTTAGTTACTAAAGGTGTAGTTATATAACATAAGTCTGATATTAATATGCATAGTGAGTTTTCTAATGCAGCTCTTAGTTTACTTGATGTCATTTAGTTACTAATAATATCACTGAATCTGCAGAATGTATGCATCTATAACAGAACATAGGCATTTTCAATGGAGTTAAACACTTTTATCAGAACTAATTATTTACCATTTAAAGTATCTAGTGAAGAATAATAGAATTTCAACAGAAGAATTGTAAATACAACCATTTACAAGTTCAAAAGGTCAAATGATGTCATCACCGTTGTTTCCTCAAGCTTCAGCTTTATAAACTTGTTAAAAAGTATCTAAATAGGCTCATGCACAACAGAAATTGTCTCTAGTGAAGAAAAAAGCATGTTTGGTGGACAATTCAGATCTTGAAGCTTTTAGAGTTTACTGAAAGCAAAAAAAAAAATAAATAAATAAATAAATAAACACTCAAGCTGCCTTGTCAGTGCATGTCATGACTCTCCACAACAAGAACAGTCACACAGACCACCAGTTCCTCACAAAACATCAAAAAATTAACCCTTTCATATAAAATCAGCTAATTAAAAGTAACAACAGCTGCCTCAAATCAGAAATCATATTATAACATTTCAATCATTTACCCACCAGTTAACCAGGCCAGAGAGAGAAAAACAGTTATATTTAGCTATCTATAAAACACCATTAATGTACTATATTAATGTTTATATGTGTCTAAGCAAAGAGCCTAAAACATCTAGTTAGAAACACTAATCAGAAACATCTTGTTATCCCACCACTGACCCACTAGAAATGCACTTTGGTAGTAAGTCAAATTATACTATTACTGATGAATTAGAGGACATATATAATTTGTAGTTATTTAAAAGGGAAAAGTATGTAAAGTACTTTTAATGGGGAAAAGAGAGAAAAGGAACATTGGTAACAAAAAGGAATAGGAAGAAAGAAGAGAGGGAGAGAGAGAAAGTTATTTAAATACTTAGTACTATATGTAATTAGAAGAAGTAGATATAGAAAGGAAAAGAGAAAGTTAGTAATAAAAATGATTCACATTACCTTACAGCATAGAAACTTTCCAGAATCAAATATATCATGATTCATAAAACAAAGCATTTAAAATTAGAAGGAATTTATTCATTTGTCCTTTAGTTTCTTAGTGTGGTTTGCTCCTTCCTTCTCAGACCATCCATTTTTTGTTGCGTGTCTCTTCAAACTCTGAGATGACCATTCCATTTCTTCTTTGCCTGATAGTATTTTCTTCTTTTGGATAAATTCTACTGCTTCTTGTAGGGAATCAAAGATCTTCCCTCCTTCTGGCAAGGAGATTTTCATTTTTATTCTTGCAGGAAAAAGAATCTGAGCTTTAATATTGGCTTTTTTCAAGGACTTAATTAGAAGAACACACTCCATTCTTCTGGATATAACTGTAGAGGTAGTCATTGTCAAAACAAATAACTTTTTCACCCATCTTGATAGGGGAATTAGTCCAAGCTGATTTCAGCACTAAGTCCTTGTCTTGCAAGGACGCAATCTAACTATTATAGACCTGGGGTTAGATTAACTCAGAGATGAAGCTGGATTTGCTAGGGACCATTGAGCTCTCTCAATTCCAACAGAGAGGGATTCAGACATGTTTAGAGATGATGAAAACCAGTTATTGAGGAAATGAATCATGTTAGCACCCTCTTCTTTCTCAGGAATTCCATATATTCTTATGTTATTCCTCTTTGATCTACTTTCAAGGTATTCCAGTTTCTCAATCAGCCTGGTGTTTTGCTAAAGAAGAAAATCATTGTAATGTTAATTTTCTGTCACTCTAGTATCTAGGTCAGTTACAGTTTCCACTAAGGCTTTTTTTTTTACTATTCCATTTAGAAGTTCCAGTTGTTTACTGCATTCTTGTTTGATAATATCCATTTTGTTTTCAAATTTGTCCATTTCTAGTGACAGTTCTTGGATGTTTGTTGTTATAAGATGTAGTTCTTTCTTCACTGCCCTCTCCAGGTGTGGGCTCTTTGAGTTGCTCATCTTGAGATCTCCAGTAGAAATCTTCTTGACAGGAATAATTAAAAAATTATCTTGACTATGTATTCATTTTTAGAAAATAATAAAGAGTCTGTTTTAATCTAACTTTTGGTATACTTTTAGTTAGATTTTTCTAAAAATTAAAGTATATTTCCTGTCAGGATATTAAACTCTAAGCAGAGCTGTGAATTTCTGCTGCTATCAGACTGGCATCTTGGCCCAGGGTTGCCACCTTTTAACAAGGGCAAAGTGGGACATGGGGGTGTGGTCAACAGGATAGGGGTGTGGCCAACATGACACTGGTCACACCCCCACCACGACATCACCAGAGTTGTTAAAGGAGATGCAGTATTAGTTATGGATGCAACATTGTGACATTACAGCATACTGAAAACTCACTAATTTAGCTTTTGACCACAGCAGTTAAGAAATGTATGGCACTAATTTACACAGCGCAATGATCTATTAATAAACATGCCCAACAGCAGCACTGGTCATAATCTGATTATAATGAAAACAGTAAATAAGTATGTTGAAGACATCACTAAAACACAAAATAAAAACTTTGCTACTTAGACGCAAACTACCATGTAACATGGTTTAGCACAATCTGAAATACATTGCATTAACTTCAGAGCATCCATCCACAAAAAAAAAAATAAATGGGAAAAAAGTCCAAACATTTTAACTTTTAAAAATACTTCTTGCAAGAGAAGTAACAAACTACAATGTACAGCAGACTCCATGGGCTCCTTTTACCTCAAAACATAGCAATTAATCCAGTACAGCAATGCAATAAACAGGCCCAAGTAAAAGTAACACACCCATATTCACATTACAAGCAAAACAGTACATTTTAACCTTATTAAAATGCATAATAAATTAAATGCACACATTTACAAGTATAAATGAAAACAATCTTGAAACAGCTTTGGCAAATTGGCAACGTGTACCTACTAGAATAATAAATGAATTACATTAACTGTTAACATTCCCCCTCAAAAGGTAGACTTGTACCACAGACATGGACTTGCAGGAACAGGAAAAGTTACCTAAACAGTATATCGTAACTTCCTGAAAACAGCATTATAGTGCATGTTTCCATACAAAAAAAGTACAAACTATGCTCAAACAATTCCTATATGCATACAGACAATACCCAGAAAAGCTACGACAATAGAAATGCATCACACTAAGTTTATATTTCACTGCCCCCCAACAGAAACAAACAACTTCTATACACAGTTCAGCCTTTTAAAAGTAATGCTTCCAAATCATACCCCCCAAGCATAATAACAATTACATATACATTCAGGTTTTATATCTTTAAAAACTACTACACAAAAATATCAAACTAACTACTACAGATTTAAATATTGCGTACTGCACCCACCATCTGCCTTTAAACATTAAAAAAATTAAACCACAATATATTCCCATTTTAAACTAGTACAAAAGTCTCAAAATAACCACTGCACAGATTTAAATACTACATACTACATCCCCATCTACCTCTAAACATTAAAAACTTAAATAAAGCACACTATTCCCATTTTAAATAACTAAAGCCACAAAATGCAATTATCTACTTACCACTCAGTTATTGCTGGGCTGGCTGGCTCCCTTGCTGGCTTCTTTCCTGGCTGGCTCCCTTGCTGGCTGGGCTGGCTGGGCTGGCTCCCTTGCTGGCTGGGCTGGCTGGCTCCCTTGCTGGCTGGGCTGGCTGGCTGGGCTGACTCCCTTGCTGGCTGGCTGGGCTGACTCCCTTGCTGGCTGGCTGGGCTGACTCCCTTGCTGGCTGGCTGGGCTGACTCCCTTGCTGGCTGGCTGGGCTGACTACCTTGCTGGCTGGCTGGGCTGGCTCCCTTGCTGGCTTGGCTTCAATGCTGGCTTCAATGCTGGCGAAAAATTCAGATCTTTTGTCCGGGCTGCTATAGAGCTTAGTGCTCTACAGCTGCGACCTTTATGGGGCTCTTCACAAGAAGTTCCCGCCCCCTACAAATAGCTGCAGCCAATTACTGTGCTGCATTACCACCCGGACCTAGCAGAGAATCCCTCTAACTGCAGGTCCGGGTGGTGACGTAGCCGCATTGCCGTGGAAAAACCGGAAGTATTTTCGGCTTTTCCGCGGCAATTTTAAAATGCGAAGCGCTGCAAGCGCAAAGGGGAAAAAACAGGACTTTTAAAGTCCCACGCTTGGTGAGCGCGGGAAGCGGGATGAGAGCACTCAAACCGTGAGTGTCCCGCTGACAACGGGACGGGTGGCAACTGTATCTTGGCCACGCTCCCTCACCTTTATATTCTACTGTTCCCATTCTATATTCTTCTGACACTAATCACCAAGGACATTAAAATATTAATCAAAAGGCACTTGAAAAGTTAATAGTACAACAGATTTTGCAGCATGAAAGACATATTGGTGGGGGAACACTAGACATCAGGGTTACTCTTTAAATATTAGTCCAAGTCAATAAAAAAATTAAAAGAACAGCAGGGAGAAAAAGCTTCAAACTCAGAAAGCACCTCATTAACATATCAGTTCTCTGCAGCAGCTGTGTACTTAATACAAAACAGCCGTTGCATTACAATGTATTTTTGGGCAATAAGTATGAAACTCTAATTTCTGTTATTAATGACTAAATGTAATGGTATATCAGACAGTGCAGGTATAAGTCAAAATCAGTGACTTTCTGTAAAATGAAGGACAGCTGAAAGGGATGGGGATGTGTCCATGTTGAAGACCTGTCATACCTCAAAGGCTGTGCTCAGAAATTCAGGATAAAGGTAGGAGGAGCACTAAATGACACCAGGGAGAATTTTTAAACAGAAAATGTTTAAATATTACTTGAAGACCCTTAAAATGTTAATAGAACAGCAGATGCAACATCACAATGCACTCTCTGAACAATGAGAGTAATGAAACTCTATTGTCTGGCATTATTGTCTGACCGTAATCCTTTGTGATTTACAAGGGGGAGGTAAATAATAAGAAGCTGCAAGTGGACCATTTTGCAAACTAAGGGACAGGTAAGAAGTATATGATGATGATGATATTTCTGTGTGTGTGTGTGTGTGTGTGTGTGTGTGTGTGTGTGTGTGTGTGTGTGTGTGTGTGTGTGTGTGTGTGTGTGTGTGTGTGTGTGTGTGTGTGTGTGTGTGTGTGTGTGTATATGCATGTATGCATGTGGGGAAAATGACTGAGGGGGGCACAAGAGTCAACATGATACACAGGTTGCCAGAGGTAATTACTGCAGGAAAGTTCCCATTAGCACTTGCAGTAACACCACTCAATTCAAAGACATACAAATTAGAAGATAATGAGGGGCTTTCTTCATTGCAGCCAATCTGTATTTGAATTGCATTTTCTGTTGCCATGGAAACAGACCCCTTTGGCCTCATTTTAGCACCTGCATTGTGGTTTCTAATGAATCCCAGGGATACCTGAAAGCAAGCATACATCATTTTAAGTTCAGCATATGTAAAAATGAAATGATGTAACCACAAAGTCAGTAACTTGCTTCAACCTTTGCTTAAATTTCAACAAATTGTACTCTGCTGACTGATGAAGTCAGGCCTTGGACTATTGAGGATTTTATGTGAAACAGCATACAGTGGCATCCATAGTGCTGACCTAAGAGTAAATTGATAAATTCTGGCAAATGTGCATGTTTGTTAGCAAGGCTGGTATTAACAATCACTTTTGCAAATGCTATAGGGGTATCACTAATGTTTACAAATAAGTGTAACAAAGGTGAGCTTCATAGAGGCCATTAATACAAATGCAAAATGCCTTAAAATAATGAGATACAACTGAGAAATGTAAAAGTGGTGTATGCTAATGAGGTAGTTTTGCAATTCCTAGTCTGATCCAGTGTACGCACTTCTGTAAATTAAAAGTAATGTTTCACTTTTGATATTGAAGTTCCAATCTGTGAACATGCTCCCAGCCATTTCCTTCAGTACTTTGTCCAAGTATGGTCAAGTACTTTCATGATGCACAAATGAAATGTATCCCCCAGTCATCCCTTCAGTAGTTTGTTTCAACTATGTACATGTACTAAAATGGCACAAAATAAATTATTTTGCCAAGCAATCACTTCAGCAATATGACCATGTGTATACAAGCACTTCCCTGGCACACAAATTAATTATTTCCCACAGCAACCCTCTTCAGGAGTATGTTCAAGTATGCACAAGCACCAAAATGAAACATTTACCCAAGCGACCATTTCCATAATCTGTCCAAGTATGCACAAGCACAAAAATGAAACATTTACCCAAGTGACCCCTTCCGTAGTATGTCCAAGTATCCACAAGCACTAAAGCACTCTCTCTTCACATCTCTGTATTCTACTGGCAAACTGCTGCTTACTGGCATAAGTTCAGGGCCATTTACATGCTTAGTATGCAAATTACCTCATGATAGATTCATATCTATGAATCATACTCATACACGAATGTCTAAGTCTCCTTACCAGCATATTAGCTGTTCCCCTGTCTCTTATAAATTAAGCTTGTTACACTTTTGCGATGGGGGCTGTGTTTATAAGAAATCCTCCACAGTTCTGCATTCATACAGAATGTCCAGGATTTGCATATCCATGTAGCAACACTATTTGTGGATAACCACTATGAAAATGTGAAGGCCCAGACTATGAATACCAGCCTTAACGTTTCCATTCTGTAAATAAAAATCTTTTCAAACTTTACTGAACCATATTATTTCCATTTTTTACTTTAATATTTTGCAGTTCTGATATAAACAATAATAATGTATTTTTTTTTGCCACTGTAAATAAAATATTTCTCTGAAAAACAGTAGTATTTCTTGATGTTTTCAATACAAAGGGAATAAACATTTTATTATATCTGCTTCACAATTTGATTTAAAAATAATCAAAGGATATATTTAGGTGTATACCTTTTCCTACTTATTACAATCTGCACTTTGAGTGAGTTAAACATAACTCGTGCATCATAGAAACCTACATAAGATGGATTTTTTTTTCTTCACATTACAGGCTGGCAAGATACTCCAGTTATTACTGCAAAGGCACTTCCACAGCCAGTAAACAAATCTGGGGTATGCCATATAACACAGTCAACTTGAAGAAAAAATACAGTGATGGTCACATCATCATTTCTCAAGAAATGATGTAAAGGAAAATACTGTTTTCGTTTTTATTGGTAATGTGTAGTTGTTCAGTCTGCCGACAGTTAATACAAACAACATGGCATTGTTTTCTTTATATACTATTAAGCAATTCAGTTAACAGCCCATGTCATTAAGTAAACAATTCTATAAGCAAAGCAAATGTCCTGTAGTAGCAAAGACACATTTTAGCAGATTTTATTTTTTTATTAGCATTTGTTTACCAGAACAGTCTGACTGGATATACAGAGTAATCCCTTTTCAGGGTGTCCCAGGGAGAAAACTTCCATACCAAAAATACAGGAAATACAAATAATACAGAAGTACAGATAATAAAAACAACAGGCTTAGTATAGAATACAAAATACTAACAAACAATCAGTTTATCCAGATACCTAAAACAACAGACTGTATACACTTGAGCAGCAGACTAGATTCTTCTGACACAATAGATTTCTATAACATAAAGGTTGTCAGCATAGATGTGGGGTGGTGTGCATGTTATAGTATTGTGCAAATAAAACAGACACAGCCCAGAACTTCAGGATAACCAACAACAGTGCAAATAAAACTGTATAACTGTAATACAAACCCATCATTGCTGTAACCTGTACCCCTACTATTGTTAGATTGTCAGGCATGCAAAGCAATAATTAATAAATGCACATTTTTGCACATTTAAATAATCCAAGAAGGGAGAATACTGATGCTTTGCACCACACAACTATAAAGTGGTGATAAAACTTTAATGATTGGCTGTTAGATTTTTGTGCATTTCACTGAAAGGCAATAGAAAACTTTTATGAATGCAAGCCATTTAATAGCAATAGCAGCTTGTAATGATGCAGTGTATCTGCTATCAGCTGAATAGAAGTATATGCAAACAACTTCTAGATTATGGCTTTACATTTTTTTCAAGCTGATGCTTATAGATATGCTTTTCATTTGTAGATGTACAAAACACATTCTCATAGGTTTCAGTGGGCATTCAGAGCATCTCCTTTGAGTTGTATGAACTTATTCAAGTATGATTCCGACAAACCCTCAGTTCAACATGTCTGCAAACTCAAGATAGTTTGATAATAACATTTAAACAAACCAAAAGTGCTTGACAACAGAAAAAAGAAACACACAAAACATTCAAACAGGACTTAGCCAAAGAATATAAATGAAAAATATCTTTTAAGCACTTTCATTCTTTAATTTATCAGAACTTTTTCAGAATAAATGAATTAACAGCCATACTCCATTCATAACTTCACAGTCACAGTTTGGTAATACATCATACATCCCAAATGGCAGAACTTCTCCTCAATCACTGCTGCATAAAATCTGCATCAGTCATTTTCAAGAGACAGTGACATGAGTACAGAGTATTACATAATAGCACCAGTGTCAGGAAAACAAAACAACATTACTGCAATCAATGATCAGCTCATTAACAATGGTTATGCACATTACGTGACTTGGGTAGCATCATCTTGAGCAGATGCAAGTTAGGGTAGGTTTAACCTCATCAGATGGTTCTTGTGGGCCTGCAGCTATAACATAGTGCCAGGTTCTAGAGAGACACACCAGTGAATCCAAGGTCTGGTTTCCACAGGGCAGTAGATGTGGTAAGGCTAAACTTTAATGTTTCCAAATTCAATATTGTGTTCTGTACTTAGTAATGCTGCAGTTTAAATAGAGAATGACTTCCATCAAATGGTATTAAAAAGCTTGCTTACGACATATACAAACTTCTTAGCTTTTTTTCTGATACACACCATATACTAAATTCAGTCTTTGGACCACTGGACATGATGGATAATGTCAACATATCAACATCCATTTATATATAACTTTGACCAAGATGACTTAATAAGGTTACCAAACAGCAGAGGAGCATATGATACTGTGAAGGAATCATGCTACATATGTAATACAATATGAAAGTAACAGAAGCATTCTCAAAGTATCATTAGAATTTTTCTTAAAACAGGTAAAAACATACGTTAGGTCTGTGGCAAACAAAACTTTATTCATAGTACCTTGCCCATTAGATAGCTGTTGTTATTTACAACAACATACCAGCAGACTACTCAGTCCATTTGTTTGGAAGTCAAGAATGGATGGAATCAGAGCAAAACTCAATTATAGAAAAAGAAATTGTCAAAGATTACAGAAGAAGTCATTGCATGAAGTTACTTCATCAATGGTATGTGTGATGAAGGGTAATGCCACAGGGGACAGAGTGAGGGGAATGTCATAGGCATCACTGCTCATGACATTATCTCGCACATGCACCCCTCACCATCTACCAACACAATATCTTGTTTATAAATAGGGGACATGACACAGCCATAATGGGGGCATGTTCAGCTTCATGGCAGAAATAGAAATCCTTCCATGGAAATAAGCAACCTGACACAAGTTAGTCCACTAACACAACTCATTCTTAGTCCAAGCCATTAATCAAAGTCAGCTTTTAGGTGCTGCAGTCAGAATTCAATACCAACCCTGCATTTGGAATTATGTCAAGAACTGGTTGAAAACACAGAGTGTAAACTAGGTGTACTACCAAAATGTTACAGTCTGATGAATTCATGCAGACATATGACATTGGTGTCCTAAAACAGTTGCCATTTCAAATGAGTCTGTACAAAAATAATGCATTCATGTGAGAACAATGGCTTAGACGCGTCACATAAACAGGAATGGTACACATATCATTATTTGGTACTTATTTCTGCAGTCTGCTACCTGTTCAACTGAGGGAGTCCCTAACTCTTTCTGGATTTAAGACTACACTGAAAACATTCCTTTTTGAAATGCCATTTACTTGACTCGTAC